>NW_017731741.1:129951-259398 GCF_001890085.2 Hipposideros armiger | reverse complement strand
AATTTGCATCAAAAAGTTAGTTATTGAGTAATGGCTATTTAGAACTATGTAGGAAAAAATTAGGTACTTGATCACATCACTGGTTAACAATGACAGTAAGAAGAAATTAGTGGGCCGGCCGAGTGGCGCAAAAAAAAAAAATAAATAAATAAAAAAATAAATATGTGCAGTTCTTAGAATATCAATTATATCTCAAGAAAGCTGTTAAAAATTTTTAAAGGCAAAAAAACAACAACACTGTTTTGGGCATTTGGGAAATAGCAGTAACAAACAAGTCTCTATTCATGGCTCTTACTTTTAGCAGGGGAGACAGAAAATAAACATAATAGAATATCAGTTAATGATATGCTAAAATTAGAGGTGACACATCTTAAGTTTAAAGCTTGTCAACATCATCATCACACACATCAACATTAGCGTTGGAATCATCCCTTAAAATGACTTTTATTCAACGCTCATAGGAATAACCACTAGGCCAAATTCTACACAAAGCAAGTTGAAAGATACTATGTACTGTGGAGGAATTTGATGCAGATGAAATTGCCACAAGTCAACAAAGGAACATCTAATAGTTACTCAAAGTTAATTTGTAATCAGTAACTGGTGTTATAGAATGTGATGCTACAATTACAGAAGGAATAGGAAGTGTCTTGTTCCATGGGTCTTGTTCCTGTCTTGTTCCATGGGTCACAAGCTGACTTTTTCAAGTTTTCACCAACAAAGGGACACACTCAGGAAGGTGGCACAATATATTTTCCCCTTACTCAATTATTCTAAGAACTCTTAGGTCATCCTTTGACACTTTCTGTTACAGCAGAGCCAGAAGTTGGCAGGAGCAAGGCAGACTCCTTCCTAAGATTAAGACCCAGTCCCAGGATATCCTTATTGTTCTTACCAATGCTGTCTTGTTTGCAAAGAAAGTTCCAGGATAGGGACAGTATATCATGAAAATCTAAAATAGAAAAAGTATAGCTAGGTCTCATGTGAACTGAACCTGGGTACTGGAAACCCTAAACCTTCCTACCCACGGCCATTAATACATTTTCCTCATTATGATTTCCAAATTCAAGTGATAAAAATTGGTGGACTTATTTAAAATTCTTGAGAAATAATAAAATTGACATAGTACATCTCTATTCAGGCAGAGTCTTTTGTATCAGATGCTAGAGGGTGCTGGTCAGACAATGGATTACTGTTCATTAGGTCACATGCCAATGCATTAGCTATGGAAGTGTGTCCTATGATTCATGTTGCTGCAGCTACGGGCTCTGAGTGAGGGAGTTTCTTAAGAGGAAGTAGTAAGTAGGAAAAGAAATAAAAAATGTGAGTATCCATACTAAGTGGAAATATGCCACCTGGAATTGACCACAGAATAACCCATTGAATTATCAAATTAATTAGCCACTCTACAGTGGATCGCAGGACCTCAAGGTGATGGGAAAGAGAGCAGGAAGAAAATAAAAATAGAAGAGGGAAAAATTAGGTAAGCTTTCCAATTCAAAGGAGCATGTTTGGGTGGTACAGAAGTGAGTGGTTCTCTGGGCATATAAAGATGACATAAGGAGACTGGGTTACCTATAGGAAGAGAAGAGGCTTGCTATAATGGAGAGTGGTTGTCAAAGTGGAGTGGATATAAAAACTACTTTTCCCTCTTTCATAATTTTACTAGAAGCCAGACCTCTGTGTTTGACATAAAATGGAAAATTTTCAGTTTTTATCTGGACGCTTAACAACACAGATACAGTCTTAATATTCATGAATAACCTAGCAAGGAAAAAGATGAAAGTATAAAATGCATAAGACAGCAGGATCTTTCCGAGACTGAAGGGGCGATAAACAAATACTAACAGGAATGAGCTGAACACATCTCCTCAAGCCATGTAGTCCTTTCTGAACATAGTAAACGATTTAACTCCTTGTCTTTTACAGGAAGGGGCTATAAGGCCTGCCAGTAAAACTGCCTACCATGCACTCTACGAGACCCCTCTTCCTTCCCAGAGGGTCCAGCTCGGTGCTTAGAAGCACAAGAAAAAGCAAATGGTTTGGAAAGAAAAGTTGTTGATGTCTCTTTTCCCCAAAGGCACTTCAAGCGGTAAATGAACACACACAATCTGTGTTTATTTTCTTTTAAATATATTTTTGAAAATATTGTGTGATCCAAAATATGTGTTTTCAATTTTGCTTGTCATGCCCTGGCCATGAGTGATGTATTTTATCCATATTCATAACCATGCACAAACTTTCTATTCATAGCTCGCGCTGCAGTATAAATTCTGGCGGCGAGGAGGAACTTCCTTGTGTGGCCCACATACGGCAGTCCTTTACCAGAGGCCTGGCTCCAGGTCAATGTTTGCATTCCTCCAACGGCTCAGGTTAAATGTAAAGGAGTGAGGTATTTGGGTCTTCTTTCAAAAAATGAACTACATTTACATGTCCCGGGAGGATAGGACAGTGTGTTCATAAGCTCTTGCTAGCTTCAGGAATGTCTAACCTGATTTCCTGTCATAAATATTTCTTTTTTTTTTTTTTCCTTAAAGCACACTTTAGAAATACGCCAGTTCGAACTTGGTGCAGACCCTTCCAACACCAGCTCTGTGGCGGTGGGAAGGCAGCACTGCCGTCCCCAGTGCCCAACTCCAGAAGGTCATGGGCATCCCCTCTGTTCTGCTCTTCATCCTTGGTGTGAGGGAGAGTCATTCCCCCTGGGGGTTTCTCCTGGGTGGCAGAGGTGGAATTGTGGGTGGTAGCTCAGTGTGTGTGCACAGCTCGGAGAGGAGGCATGTTTACTAAGGGATGACTTCAAAGCCACCTCACAGGGGAAGTATCTGTCCCCAAGTCCACCCCTGTTTCAGAGAACAGGCGTTCGGTTTCAGGTAGGAATCATGGTTGGATCCCCCTCCTTTGAGTGACTACTGCCAGCCCCTTTCCCTTTGATGAGGTGGCACTGGCTCATCACAGGTTCCTCCTGCTGCCCAAGCTTGGAGGATACCGTGCGATGCATGCTTGTGGGCTGATATCTGGGATGATCCGGCCTTTGGAAGTGAGTGAGGTTGCCTCCTAAATTAAAACAGTGAGCCCAAGGCATTTCACTTTGCAGAGTTCTTCGCCTTGTCACATCTTCCTGCTTGGCATTCATTCCTGGGGCTGTCAGTGAACTGAAACTGAGAGGCTATGAAAATATACACAGGAGAGAGAGGTGAGGGAAGGGCATGGGTTGTTCCTCTGGGATCCAAAATCATAACTTTTTCTGGTTTCTTATTCTTGCCTTTCTTTACTTGGCAGTCCCACCCCAAATAAGATATCCTTCTGCTTCCTTGATTTGCCCTCATTGGGAATAAATCCCAACTCTGGGGAGGAAGCGAAAGGATGCATTTAAATGCACTTTGAAGCAGACACAGAGTGCTCCTTCTTCTTGACGGATGACATTTCTCTGAGGTAAAACAGGAGCAGAATTCGGGTGTTTTTATCATAAATTTCCCAGATGCAGCTCTCAGGTTTCCCGCAATGCAACTCAGAAAGATTCTGTTTTTACTATTAAAGTTGGATTCGTTCATGTAACACTGTTGCAATCGCTGTTTTGAGTGTTTTTGAACTGACTGGCATAAAGTTAATAACGTAGGCCAAGGCCAGCTATGTCAACAGAGGCCAAGGAATTACTGAATGGCCAATTCATTGATGATATTTATAACTCTTGTACAGATAATATGTCAGCAATTATAAATTACAGGTAGGAAAAGGTTGATCTACATTCTGCATATACCAAAGACAACTTCATCAATATCCCTCCTATTAATAACTTAGGTATGTCTCTTTTCAGGACAAGTTTACATTCTGCTCCACTTATCAACTATATACTCAATCATGTATCTAAAAAAGGATTAATAAGTATCTACATTTTCTGGGAAATTTGTGATACACAGGGAGTACAGGTCAGAAAGATACAGATCTATTCGTTCGCAGATAATACAGATGAGCAAACCAACAATTGTGATACAATGCCACATAACATAATTTTGAAGATGTGCTCAAGGTGCTATAGAAGCAAGAGGTGTATATCTAAGTCATATTGGGAAGTGGAGCGTCAGGGGAAATTCCCTTAGAGCAGAATTTTAGTTGACTCTGGATTGATGGATAAGATTTATAAGGACTGGATGGGGTAGGGAGTTTAGTGGGTTGCTCTAGCATGTGCAAAGGCATGAATATGGAAATGTATTAGTAATCTGAAGAATCAATAATTTGCTAAGATTGGAGTATGGTGTGCACTTTGGGGACACAAGGAGTTAAGGTAAAACAATTAAGTAAGAAGGCGGTTGATTAAAACTTTGGTGTCACTCTATGGAATTGACAATTATCCTGACATCATCACCTTCCTGAGGAAGCCAATGCAGGATTTTATCAGGAGAATGATTTACAATAATTATTTTACAAAAATCTTTCTGGCAGTAACATGGAGGACTGATTAAGATGAAGAGAAGGGAAAGGTTAGACTTAGGGAAGCTATTAAGTAGTTACAGCAATTGGGTTTCAAAGAAAAAAAATAACTTTAGAGCTCTGATTGGGAAATGCTCTATAAATTGCAGTGCCCAGTTTGGGAGAAGTGTGGGTATGTGAGTAAGGGAAATGTCAAGAATTGTAAAAGGCCAGAGATTTTACCCTATTTGTGTTCTAATAATGTAGCTTGCCATGAATACTGAGAGCAGACACAAGTCTCTCCGGTCAGAAACAAAGGACAATGTACTTTTGTGCCAGTTCCTTGAACCTCTGTGTTCACATGATGGCACACAGAAGGGCCAGATGATACCTGCAAACACAATAGATTGTATTATGAGGAGAAAAAAAAAAAAACAACACCTGAGTTTAGAGAACCCAAACCAAATCATAAGCATTTAGCCTGCCGCCCTTTTCTCTGGAAGGAGACACTGTATCTTCCTTCAATGACTATAATCAAATCTGCACTTTGCTCAAAAGAAAGACACTACCTCTACTTTTCAAGTCTCTTTACTCTCCAAATATAATTGTAACAAAAATGTGGAACAATGAGCACTCGGTGCGTTGCTTGCAAGACTTGCAGAAATGCAAAATACACATGATGAGCTGTATCACAACAGGAAACATGCAAGAAAAAGAAGAAATTAGAACGGCTTCCAGTTCTATGGCATGAGCAACTAGGTGAAAGAGTTATAAGAACAGGAGGAGGTTTAGTTTCATGTATGTATCACACCTGAAAAGGTAAAGAACATGATCCAAATGAATCTTCAATATCATAAGGCAGAAATATCAAATCATATAGGGCAATGGTTAATCTCTAATTTCATACAAAGTTTAGAGTTCTCTTCTCAGTACTGTAGTGATGAATCTTCTTAACCAGTGTAGTCCTTTCTGGAATAAATTCTGAACTGTTGCAAAGTTTGAACCAATGTCTAGCTTGAATATTTTTATGGTACCTGTCCTTCTGGCCTTCACGAAGAATCAGTGAGAGTAACATAAACCATTGCAAGAGCAGAACTAGCAAGAAACACATAATTCAATCTTTGACACACTTTATGAAGAATTATTTCTTGAATTAATTGTAGATCTTTCTCAAAGTTTCTTAGAACAAGAATAGGAAGAGTTGTCTCAAGATGATTATCATTCACATGGCATCCTCCAAACTAAAAGAAAGATCATTGAGTTTATTGTGGGCTGAACTAAGTTTTGGGAAATCCTCATACATATATTCCCACACCCACTGTAGCATTGATTTCTATGATTTCTAATTCTTTGGTTATATTTGTTCACTTCTTCCAATAAACCAGTTTTCTGAAACTAAGGAGTGTCTTATTCATCTTTGTATTTTCTCAAACCCTATCTGCAGTCTGATTATGCTAAATAAAAAAATGTAAAGCCACTTTATTTTAAATTTAACTTTTGCATTTTAGAAACTCTTTTGTTCTCTATACATTATATCTTGGAAAGCATCCACTAAATCAAATTAGCTTCAGAAATTAAGTAGAATGGATCAAGTAGTTTCTATAAGCAAGACTTGGAAAATCTTACTTATGTGCCATACATATTTTATTCATGGATGGACATAATCCCCTCATTCCAAAATAATGAATTGCTCTATTCCATATTTTCCTTCTTAAAGTCATTAATGGCGTTGGCTACTTTGATGGAACAATAAGTTGCTTTGTACAGAAAATGGTGACATCACTATAGTAATCTACAGTTTAAGTATAACATTTTAACTGCTCTGAATTTTAACAGTCCAATTAGCATTTTTCTTGCTGTTAGCCTTTTTAAAGATACAATCTATTTACATGAATTCACGGAGTTTTTGCAGTTGCTATAATTTGCCTAAGCCCCAGGCTCATTTATGCTGCTGAAACCATTACAGCATTAAAAAGTGATTTTGGTACGTTCTGGTGTACGGAGAACAATTGGTGGCTTTGCATACCACCATTGACTGACATCTGAGAATTTAAGGTCTAGAGTTTTGCCATAGGTGGGATGGCAATAACAAAGAAATCTGACAGAAAAGCAGGAGAGAGTTTTTAGATACCTGATTAGGATGATTTGGAGCAGAATTATAGAAACCTATCAAGGTTTTAGTAAATCAAATACTTCTTCCGTAAAGGGTTTAGCTAATGTATTAGTTTCTGAGGGCTGTGTAACAAAGTACCACAAACTGAATGGCTTAAATGACAGAAATTCATTGTCTTGCAGTTCTGGAGTCTAGAAGTCCAAGATCAAGGTGTCAAGTGGGATGGTTCTTTCTGAGGGCTGTGAGGAAGCATCTGATCTCCCTCAAAGGTTTGTCAGAAACCTTTGGCTGTCTTGCCTTGCAGACACATCACCCCTGTCTCTACTTGACATTCACATGGATTTATCTGTGTGTGTGTGTGTGTGTGTGTGTGTGTGTGTCCAAATTTCCTCTTTTTATTAGGACATCAGTCATACTGGATTAAGGCCTGCCCTAATGATTTCATTTTAACTTGAGTATGTCTGTAAAGACCCTATTTCTAAATAAGGTCACATTCTGAGGTACTGAGGGCTGACTTCAACATATTATTTTTTTTCTAACAAAATACATTTATTTAAAACTTACATTGAGATGATTTAACACAGAACAAGATAGCTTTAGGAACATAAAACAAGCTATTTTACACTGTAATGTCTCAAAGTGTCCTAAATTCCACATCTTCTCCGACTGACAGAAGATAGTCATGATTATACTTTCAGTAAAGTAGGAGCTTGGATACTGCTGGCCCCCAAAATTCACTATATATCAGCTTGAACTACATATTTATTTTACAGATAACTCAATGAGCCCTAGCACAGGGATCCTAAGATCTTCAAACATCTAGCAAGCACTACTTTGCACAAGTGCATTTATGCAGGAGGAACAAGTTAATAGCAAGTGCTCAACTGTATGTGCTTCACTGTCAGAAATTCGCAGTAATGGTCATATAGCGTAAGACAAAAGCCCTACAAAGGTAAGCAACAAATAGCAGTTATTTGGCTATCTAACTTCTTCTAAGCAAAATGACTACTATATTATGTTATTGTTATTGTATAGCATATGAATTTTGAAGACAGAATTCATCACATAATACTAGCTATTAATACCCAAATCCCCCTTTAACAGTCAATTCTCTTTTAATGCATTTGACTCTCTTCTCCAGAGCTTACACTGTCTCTCAGTGACACACGTTAGCCAATAAGGAGCAAATGACACTCCAATGACCTTGGTTGATTGGAAAATAATTTGTTTCTCAATATTTTTTTAAAGATTTTTATTGGGGAATTGAGGGAGGGGAACAGACAAGTTGCTGTCCTTTTGTTCTTCAGTCTAGTTGTGGAGGAGGTCACTTTATTGGCCTATGTTCGTATTGTGATCATTGTTCTCTTCCCAGGTGAGGCAGTTGGTCGCTACCATTGGACGGCAGCTCATGGTGGCTCATGGCAGTGCTCACCAGCTGCGGGCCCCTGGCTGCTCACGCTGGCTGCTAGCCACTCAGGTATCTCATGGCAGCCCACTGCAGCCCCACTGCAGCCTATGTCACCGCCAGCAACTCACAGCAGCCCAGCTCCAGGTTGAGCTGTTGTTCACCATCTTAGCTGTAGAGGGTGCAGTGTCACTAGCCCATGTGGGATCCGAACTGGCGGCCCTGCTTCTCAGAGCTTGCGCTCCCAAGCCAACTCTTAACCAATGAGCCATTCGGCTGGCCCTCAATTTTTATATTTCAGCTCTTCAGGCACATTTTTTTTAACATAAGCAAAAAGTAAAATTCCTGTTGAAGTGAAATTATAGTTTGGTGTATTACCACTTCCAACTTCCATCCAGAATTTCAAACATCATGTAAAAGATACTTAATTATATCAGAGTATTAAGGACTGCCCTGAGCATATATCAGATGCCTAATAAATATCAGTTAAATTTCTTTAAATATAACAGTTATAAATTTTAGGCTCAAGCAATAATTCATTTCTTTATTGTCTACAAGTCAAATTAATTTATTTCTATCTCTATTCATCAAGTCAGAAGGAAATTCCATCTCAATGGGATGCTAATGTTTTAGCTGAGACACATCTTGCTGAGCTATCCCCATCTCATCTGTCCAGGGACAGCTCTTTCTAGTTTGAAAGGAAATCCCCCCTTCTCTCCCCAAATCACTCCCTCTGACCTCAACTCTTACTTGAACAATAGGTTTTATGCCACAGTATATTCAGAACCTGACTCATTAGCAATTAGAAAACTTGTTCTCTTTGCATTAGGACAAAATGCCTTTAATATTCAAATTGTCCAAGAAAGTGAAAAGAAATATTTGTATTTTAGTCTTCTAGTAAATTAAAGGAAGGGAAGGAGACAAGAGAATTATGCTGATATAATAAAATTCACATCCGGGCTAGCCTAGACTTACTCTCCTGAGGACAGGGTCAGACCTGATGAACCTATCTTTCCATACACAGTGAGCTGCCGAATGAATTAATAAAAGTAATTCTTTATTGACATAGATGTAGGAAAAATCCTCGGGTGTCCTGAGAAAAAAAGTGGATGGAGTAGGCAGTGAATTTTAGTTCAAAGTCTTACATTTTGGAATGAGAAGACTCATGTTCAAATTCTAGTCCTTATGGTTTGATCCATTTTGAGCTTTGATTTCTGTGAGTATAAAATGGAGATATAAACTTTCAGGATTCTTGTGAAATGTATCTCAACTGCTAAGCGCATTAAAATATTTCACATGTGGGTAGCTGTGGTACTTATGTTTATTATTGTTTTGTTGTTGCTATTGTTTTTCATTCCCAATAAATCATATAGAGCTTGGCATATATATAGCTGCTGCACAATGGAAGGCTCACTGTATAACGCTGAAGTTTTCTCATGGTTTCTATCAGATAGCATAGATCTACTGAATATTAAATTTTAGTGTTTTATTATATGACATTGTGGTAGGCAGAATAATGGATGCTCCCAAAGATGTCCACGTCCCAATCCTCAGAGCTGGTAGATATGATTAAGTTCAGGATCTTGAGATGGGTATATTATCATGGTGAACCCAACATAATCACAAGAATCCTTATAAGAGGGAGCAACAGGGTCAAAGTCAGGGAGAGACGAGAAAGGTAGAGGCAGAAGTTGGAGTGACGTGCTTGGAGGATGGTAACCTGGGCTGCTATCACAGAACACCACAGATGGGGTGGCTTAGTCAATAGAAATTTATAAACCTTCTGATATCCCAGGAAGTGACTTCACTATAGGAGTGAAAGGCCAGCCAGAACTGTGGCAGATTGCCTGCTACCGCTGACTGCTAGTTTCCCAAGCACTTCCATCTGGTGTGAAAAGTCTACAACATGGGAAACCATCCTGCATCTACATTCCATGAGACATGTTCATCCTCTAATCCTTTTGTTTTTCTTTTTTTTAATTTAATTTTTTTTATTAGTTTTAGGTGTACAAAACAATGCAATAGTCATACCTTTCACTTCTCACAAAGTGACAATCTCCCTCCCCCAATCCACTGCCCCCCCTTCCCCCGATATCATACATCCTTTTGCTTTTCTTAAATTATGTCTTATATGGGTTGGTTTGGCATTACAGAAAACTGCAGGTAAAATTAAAAGAAGTGAGATGATGCTGCAGAGTATAGGGGACAAGAGGTAAAGGAAGTCAGACAATTAGTGGATGGTAGTAGGGATGGTAGAGTAGGCAACAGTACAAGAGAGAGCTGCATGTAGCCAATTCATTTGAGAGGTTCTGCAGAGAACATGTTCAAATTCCATGGTGATTTGTATGGAAGAGTCTTCTTGTTTTTGTTTTTGTTTTTTTATCAGATCGGTCGCCAGCCACTGGATAGCCACTCACAGCGACTCATGGCAGTTCACACTGCCTGCCAGCCACTCACTGTAGCTCATGGCAGCCCACTGAAGCTTCACTGCAGTCTACGCTATCACCGGCGACTTACGACAGCCCAACTCCAGGTCGAGCTGTTGTTCACCATCTTAGCTGTAGAGGGCAGTGTCACTGGCCCTCATGTGGGATCTGAACCCAGGCCCTGCTGCTCAGAGCTGGCATCCCAAACCAACTGTTAACCAACGTGCCACTCGGCCGGCCCTGGAAGAGTCTTCTTAAAAGGATAGCTGCCCATAATGCTTTGTCACTAGCTTGTTGACTTTAAAGCAAATCAGACACAGCTAAACTAACAGTACAGGAAGAAGAAAACCGGGAAAGTACAGTATCCTGGAACTCAAGTGAAGAAGTGTAAAAGGGATAATCATTCTTGTCAAATGCTGGTGATAGGTCAGATAAGAGCCTGAGTGGTAACCTGAGATTTATAACTGCTATGTTTAAATAAAGCTGATTCATATTTAATATAAGCATCCATTTTATGCCCAGACAGTGCTAGGCATTGAGGCATATAATTAAGCATGTAAATTATTCTTTTTTACTTGATATGTTTCTTCTCTTATTTGTGATTGGGGTGGCGGTGGCTTTCACTGTTATGTTAACTCATTCCCACTCTATTACTCCTCACCCCATGAACTCTAGTTGCTATGAACACTGTTTTTTTCTGAACAATTCCATCTACTTTTCTACTTCATATTCTTTCTGTTAGAAATGTCTTCACCCTCGTCCACCTAGCCATCCTTCAACCAACTCAAGTGTCTCTGCCCAAACAGGAATATAGCCCTGTTTTTAATTTTTTGTTTTTGACTAACATTTGTTAAGGGCAACCGTAATGCTGGCACTGAGCTAACATTTTCCATGCATGATCTCATTTAATCCTCCAAACAGCTCAAGGAGGAAGGCCCTGTTATTATTGCCACTTTAGAGAAAAGGCACAGAGAAGATTAACAATTTGCCCAAGATTCACTAACTATTAAGACATAGATTTACCTTTGCAATCCAGGTCTGTCGGCTGATTTCAGAACTAGAGGTCTTAAGTTCTATACTCCTCTCCCCTCTCGTTGTCCCCTCCTCCCCTCCCCCGCCCTGCCCAGAGAGGATCTTGCTTCCTCCCAGTGTACCTATACACCTTCCTCTCTGAGTACTTGTAGTATACTTTCTACATTCTCTGTTATGCAGTTTTATATGTCTGTCTCGACATTAGACTCTGACTCCTTAGAAACCTACCCCTTTTCTTTTTTCCTTCATAGTGTACTCTCTGTATAAGGAAGGGTAGTAAGGAGGTCCTTGGTGTTTACTGACGTGTTTTTCTTCTCCAGAGAAAAAAGGCCTTCTATGTATTCTCAATTTGATATTCAGAATAACAGCAGTGTTTTCTGGTTGTCATACAAAAACAAGTATATTAATGAGAAGTTTCCTGTTAACGCTCGTTTTACCACATAAGCTCCCAAGGTGACATCATTTAACTGTTGTTGTTTAAAAAAAACAAACAAACAAACAAAAAAAAACTGGAGAGTTATAATGGGAAAACAAAAAGCAGAAGAAAACAGATTTTTGACTGGGATTTTGTTGTAATTGATACTGTTTGTCAATAAGTGCTCACTTTGCAAAGTCCGAGAGTTCAGAGTAAGTATGTGAAATAAAGCAAAATGCTAAGAGGATGTTTTTTACATTTTTGCTTCCTATGTAACAATAGATATGCTACTTAAATCATCAAATCTATACTAGGAGGACTATTTTAAAGTAATGAAGGAAACATGTTTATATATTTTTGCTTTTCAAGCAGAGACCTCTAGTTCTTTACTAAAACAGTCAGAATTTTAATTAAAACTTCATCAGGTATTGGCAAGACAGATCCTGGACCTTGAGCCCTTAACCAAAAAATAATTTATGTACCTTTGTTTGTTAATATGTGAATCATATTCTTTTTTTTTGCATCTATTATAATAAAATAGGCCACTTGGAAGTTCTGTAGACAGAAACACCAACTTTTATCAGCCCTGCCTCTCAACTGCATCTTGAAAACTGGACTCACCCTAAAAGTTCCCTTCCTGCTGGCAGCCCCACACTGTAAGATGGCACTGTGTGCCCAGCAAGCATGAACTCCACCTGTGAAAGGTCTTGGTTCTTAGGACCTGCATTCTGCTATCTTACAAAAGAGAAAAATAAAATCAACCTCAACCATTTGGACCCATCAAGGGGCGTTGCTATGGATGGATGAGTTTTAGTTCTAGTGGGGTATTTACTCCCTAAAGTATTACTTGTCAGTTTCAAAAGTAATTAATTTGAACAGAACTCTTTCCAAACAGCATTTATGCTTTCTTCATGAACCAATAAGCAAATGTTACTGGGGATTTTTTTTTAATTACTTAGTATCATTTGTTAATGAGCTCTGTTACAAGCCAATGATGGTTCTGGGGTTTATTCAAATTGATAATGACTTGGTCCCTTCAACTAAATGACTCTCTCTATATATATTCTTATAAAACACATTTGTTTGTTTTTTCCTTTTAGCGTTTTCTCATCATTTCCTATGTACTCGCTCTCTTCAGGGAATACAGATGTCAGTGACTACAGATCGGGAAGGCCTTGAAATTAGGAGCAATTTATGTCTATGGTAACAATAGAAACAATAGATAAGTTGTGTGATACAGTGATAACTGAGATGTATGTACAGTAACAATAAATACAGTTAAAGGATAGGCCAAATATGTCCTCCCAAGAATACTTTAATGGTTCATTGATGCCTTAATTTGGTGTGTACATTTTAGTGGTTCACAGCTGTTTTATTTTTTTTTTATTCTTGGTTTGCAATTGTATCCAAATATATAAGGTTGCCAAATAGATGAGAGCCTTAACAGACCAGGTGCTGAAATAATGAGTTCATTTATCTTACACCTGTACAATTATGCTCATCTGCAGCATTTCAAACAGAGCTTGGATCACGTAGTGGTTAAAGTGCTGAGATCTGTAACCTGGCCTGGCTGCTTGCAAATCCTTTCTCAACCATTTAGCAATTTTGTGACTTTCAGCAATTTTTTAACCTTTTTATGCCATGGTTGCCTTAGCTATAAAATAGAGGTAATAACAGTACCTAATTCATGGGTTTAGTTTGAAGAATAAATAGGTAAAGTCCCTAACACTGTGCCTAGCCCATACTAAGCACTCAATTCATGTTAGTTTGTATTAAATCATTATTGCAAACTTAGAATTGTGGATTCTGTGTGTTGTATTGAATCACTAAGGTGCTCAATATCCATGGTCCATCGAATTCTGCTTCCTACAAAGACCTTTTCCAAATGTAATCAATCCTCTCCTTAAAATATGAGGGGAATTTTGATCTACTTTTCTTTTGGTGTTTATCTTGTCCTACCTACAACTGCAGTCATGGAAAAAAGCTCTGTAGAGGGCAAGAACTATAGTATTGGTCACCATGACCTTAAAGCACCAGTACTTAAGACCAATCAAAAACTAGTTTTGAATTAAGAATAGCATATGATTACATATTAAACAACTCATTCAAAATACACACACACACACACACACACACACACACAAATTACTTCTTGAGGAACATCCCTGATTAATAATTGTTTTACAGAGGAAAACTTGCCCTGGGAGTAAGTAAAGTTTTATAAAGTTTTCCAAGTGCTTTATTGGGTTGCTAAATTTCAGCTCTGCAAGTGAGTAGAAAAACCAACCGCCCCTCAAAATATGACTTTCAGTAATAACAGCAGGACTTTCCGCTCATGCCCAGACCTTCCTCTGGGAAAAGGAAAATCAAAACCTTGCAGGGGACTTTCCAGGTTGGTTTCCTCCACTGATGCCCTGCTCTGGCAATGCGTGCTGACAGCCCAGATGCAAAAAGTTGGAACACTTATAAGGGTGCTCTTCCAACTACAGCAAGCTGAAGCCTGTGAAATATCTCTTTGATATACCAATCCTTTTTCATATTCTTCCAATTCCCCCAGGAAGAGAAGAATATATATTAAATGCAGAACACTTTATCAGTGATAACTGATCTGTGTGCATCATTGGTTATATTTGGGTAGTTCATGTTCTATGGAAAAACACATGGACTCTTAACTCAAAAATGTGTCATGGCTAAATAAGGAAAATTGCACTCTGTAGGGTGTATGTATTGTGTGGTTACTTCTAAAGACAAAACAATTGTCTATGAGGGAAGTTTAGAGAGAAAAGGAAAGACTCGTGTTACTGGAGGAGGAGGAGGTGAGGAAAAATGTTGCTGTTTTGAGAGGGACGAACTCGACCTCCAAAAAAAAGTACTACAGGCATGTGCTATGTTTCTGATTTGCAAACGTGCACTCCCCTCACCCCTACTCCTACTGCTCCCCTCTCTGATTTTCCTCCTCTGAGGAGGCACTTTCCCCTTCTAACCTCCCTTAGCCTCTCCTTGTTTTTCAAGACAACCAAGCTAGACTGGACTCTTTGCTCCACCTTGTGGCAATATCAAAAAACCTTTTAAAAGAATGTTGTTCCCGACTGAAGAACAAAAGGACAGCAACTGTCTGTTCCCCTTCCCTGATTCCCCAATGCTGTTCCCTGCCCCAATTCCCCAATAAAATATTTAAAAAAAAAGAACGTTGTTTCCCTCAGAAAGATTCCCAAAGGCTTCGTGTAGCTCTTCCTAATTAAACAAGTTTGTTTGTTTGTTTTTTAAACACCATTTAAGGTCACTATAAATTTGTTTCACACTATTAAATAACATCACATGTACTATTTTTTATGTCAGTAGCATATGTTGTTGTTAATGACGCCTTAATCACCATTTATATGTATGTCTTCTTAGTTTTGTGCTACTGATTAACAATGACCTTTTATAATATAAACTCCCTTTTTAGTTGAAAAAACACAGCAGAACTACCATTGAATCGATGAAATAATAATAGTATGAAATGTATGAAATAAAAATAATATAACATTTTAATGTAAGTAGGATATGTAGAAAGAATCATTTACTGGATTTGCTATCCTCTGTTTAGGGTTTCAGAACATCATCCTCACACATCACCAGGAAGCACCAGGAAATTGGGTGCACTTCTGCTTTCCTAAGCAAAGGCCTCCTTAAATAGTCTCCTGCAACAATCATACGTGTGCTATTATTCCCCTCCCTTCCACTAAAAGCTCTACAAATAATTGATCTCTCCCAGACCCTCTTTTGTTCCTAAAGATTCAGTAACTTGGAAAATATATGGTGTGTCCTAGATGGAGAATAAAGCCTCCATACCATGGAATGATTGAATTTGAACGACTCATTATAATGTTTGGATTGGGTTCAAGGTAGAAGGAATATGAACAAAGAGCCAAAGGCTTAGAGGTGTCCATGGATGAAAAGAAATGTTGACTTCAAAGAAAACAACAAAGGGAGACTTCTAGATTTAAAAGGAAACTTCCAAACTCTCATTCACCAGCTGAGGCAACAGACATAACCAAGCTGACACGTGGCTTATTCGGGGCAGCGTGGAAAAAGAGCCAAGACTCTCTGACCCCGGGCTCATCGGACCATCCCATAACAAAGGAAGAGATTCAGTGCATGTGGAAATGTTGTCAATGAAGAAGCTAAATAAAGTGACAGTAATGCTTCCTTCTAAATTTAGACTTAGCTGGATTCATTGTTCTAGGTTGTATGTAATACATAGAGTTCTGTGGAGAAGAAGTGGAAGGTCTGATCTGTACACCAAACCACCTTGTCCAGCATTTCTAGATGACTGCACAGATAAAGAAACAAGGGCTACTTTTGGGTTTCTGGCCAATCACGTGAGCAGATATCAGCAGACTGTTAGACTAGACATTAATTAGGTGAGTTCTGAACTTGTTTTACTCTTGGGCTTGTAGCAAACTGCAGACACAATTTGCACAAGGAACCTCTGGAGCAGGCTTAGAATGAGGCACTTGACATAGCTCAGTTCCAGGACAGCCAAACTTTTGTGTAACTGTTTTCTGTTCTAATCTCTCTCAGTCATGAATTTCAATGGGAACTCTACTTATGTACATAGAAAACCATTGCATCTGATTTATATCCTATTGAGCTAAGGAGAGTTTCCCTCTTGTAGTGGTTCTCTCATTAGAACTAGAACATTCATATTAACTTTCAAGTGACTATTGCATCTGCACTTGAGGGGTAAGTGATGAGAAAGACCAGTGCTCATGTGAATCCAGCTAGCTTCCCCAGCACGGGGTGTGCCATGATCCACATTACTCTTATGGAGCACATCAGAGGCAGACATGTTGGGACGTCTGTAGTTATGTGATGTCAAAGAAGGGTTTGCTGCAGGCTTTGGCTTGACAAGCTTTGAACTATTTCCCAGCATTTTGGAGGTATTACTATATTTTCCACATACAATGCATCCATTTGTTTCTATGCTGCCAAAATGTGGTATAAGGGAAAGACAAAATGAAAAGTCACCTGTGTCTACAGGATTCTAGTTCCTGTACATTTCTGTGATCTACACATATGAATTAGGACCTGGGCTCCCTCAGGAGAGCAATTACCGCTAACATATTACATTACTGAGCTACCACTCTTTATATATTATAATATGGGTGTCTAGGCATTCAGACTGCAAAGCTAAGGTAGTACAAAACACAAATACAATGGTTAATGGTGGCCTCAGAGTCATCTCACCCTAGATTTTCAATATATAAAATAAGAATATCTATCTTTTAGATTTCTTGCAAGGATTATATATAATACAAGTAGAGTATTGCTCATTGCTGGCACAGATTGAGTGTTCTAAAGATGTTCTTATATCAGCATCACATGATGCCAAGACTCTGAGAACAAGGTAATAATCCAGACTTTGTTTAAATGATAAGGAACATTAAAATATCTAAAATCATTTAATCAATTTATTATTTTTTTTAAATTTAGAATAACAGACATCCTTAAATTGCCTTCTCTAAACAGTTCATTTCAAGTGGGGTGCCTAGCATAGTGCTTTGCATATAGTTTTGGTGCAATAAATGTTTGTCAAATAAATGAATAAAGAATGAATAAATGCATTGTTATCTATCACATATGATTTGTTCTTTCAAAACCCATGAAAAGGTGGCACAGAAACGTATCTTTAGCTGCCACATGCCTGAGCACAGACAAGAACTATAGGAAGACCTGAATACAAGTCCATGAATATTCTCACTTTTCTGACCCTCATTTATATGCATATGTTCATTTCTAGTGACAATTATGTTAGTTATAACAATAATATCTTAGAACTCTAAAGTGCCTCCGTTTTCAAAGCACTTTTACATAAAATATTTGACTTAGACTTCATGCTCCAAGTAGATGGGAATAATTATCATTATTTTGTGGAAAAGAAAAAATGTTCGGGCAGATTGTGACTTGTCTACGGTCATTTAAGTAAATGAAGGAGAGAGAAGCATGCACATGACTGGTGCTCGCTACATGTTTCTTGAATGAATGAATGAATGAATGAATGATACATATTCTAAGTCTACTGCTTTTTCTGCTACACTGAAACAAAGGCTTGTTTCAACTTCTAGTTTTTCACTTTTGCTATGTTTATGGCAACATTAGTTAACATATTTGAATAGCAAGTTAATTAACCTGTGCACAAATTATTGGCACCTACTAGGTGTTAGACATTAGCAATATGCAAGTGAGAAAGAAAAAGTCTCCTTGGGGACTTCATATTCTACTTAGGGTTTGGAGAGCACATACAAAGAAACATGGCAACAGAAGAGTGAATGTGATCTCCTTAGTTACTAGTGATTTATGGAGAAGATAAAACAGGATTATATGATAGAGACCAAAATATAGGCTACGGCGGTGAGGTTAATGTTTTTGCAGGGCTAATTGAATAGGCTTTTCTGAAGAAGTAAATGGGGAGAAGGCAGTTGTGAAGATGTTGAGAGAGAACCTTGCTTTTTCTTTCAGTAAAATTTGTAAATGGCTTTCTATCTGTATTTACATATCTCTATCTATCTATCCCTATATTTCAATATTATTAACTATAAGAAGTCTATTAATTTATAAAATCATACCTTTTATTCTTATAAACATTTAATATTAATTTTTTAAACTTGTTAATTCTCAGTACTTTTAAAGCTACAGTAAGTCCCGACTTACAAACGAGTTCCGTTCCAGGAGAACGTTTGTAAGTCGAATTCGTTCGTAAGTCCGACAAAGTGAGTCTTTGCGCTTCCTAGTAGTCCCCTCCACATCACCACTGCTTTTTCTCTTGCTTCTGGACATCCTAGGCTCTGATTGAGCAGTGTACTACTGTACACTATCGCACTGTACAGTAAGCACACAGCAGCACAACTGTAACAATGTCCAGCAGACACTTGAGCTACTTCTGCGATTTGTTCACATCTACGAATGTTTGTAAGTCAGGGACTTACTGTATATTTTACAGTGAGATTGTTCATGCTGATGTTCTAAAATCTTTCTTATCTCTATCTGTTGCTCTAATTGAATTGAGTTAAATTTTAGAAACTAAAATTTTTCTTTTATCCTTTTAAGAAATTCCATTTGCATCAAAACAGTCTGATGAAAATATTGGTACTAAATGATTTAAGACAAGCTGGAGTAAGACAAAAAGATCATGAGGGCAGAAGCAAATGAATATCCTCTTTTTCCAGAATTTTAATTGCACACTGGTTATTGGTTTTTCCATGAATAATGCTGAGAGGAAATTCATGATTCAAGCAAAGCACAGTTCAGGAGATCTGGAATCTTTCACCATAACAAGCCTAGATGTGTAGTTAATCCCAAATAGAAACCCAAGGGAAGTCTTGCAAAGAGCCCTGTAACTTTATAGTTTGTAAAGATTGTTGTGATGAAATTGTACAAAGCACAGCAAACTTCAGCATATCAGGATGCTCTCCCGATGAGCAGTGTTCCTTGCTAATGCATCATTGCAGCAAGTCAGGGGACCGAATCCTGATATCTGCTGTGGATTTCAGACAGAGGAACAACCTTCAGACAAGGGAACCCAGGCTTCTTAGTCCATCAATTGAGTGGTGAACAGTAAGAATGGTATTTGCAATTTTCAAACACATGCACAATATAATACCTAACTTGTGGAGCAAGGAACTAAACTATGGTATTTCTCTGTTCAGGAGTAAACAAGGTGAATACATGTAAGTAGAAAATATACAACAAAAGATAATAAGAAGGTGATTAAAAAAAAAGCATGGTAGGGGAGATGTAAAAATACAGACATTTATTCACTATGTAACTTAAGAACTTCAAGGCACCAGACTGAGGCTTCTCAAAGGCGTTTAATATAATTCAACTCAAGTCAACATATATTAAGTGCTTATTATGGGTCAGATATTGGATCTAGGTCAATTTTATCATTTTTTTCAGAATAAGCCTTATGCCTAACATTCAGTATGTGCACAAAAAGTGCTTCTGAGTAAGTAAAAGACTGAATAAAATTATATGGCCCACTCAAGGATTTGAGTCAGAAACTAAATTCAATCAAAACATTTCTTTTTCAATCTCATTTTATCTCTTATGTTCATTATTTTACTTAAAGATACATACAATAAAACCTTGGATTGCGAGTAACTTGGTTTGCTAGTGTTCCACAAGACAAGCAAACATTTCTAATTCATTTTAAATTGGTAAATGAGCAATGTCTTGCAATACAAGTAGTTTGTTTCCAGAACAATTTATGCTCACAAACCAAGGTATTACTGTACTTGCATGTTTCTAGTCACCCAAATTAACTTTAGTTATTTCCTCACTGGGGCTGACTTTTCTATTACTGTTGAAACAAATTACCACACACTTAACAATTTAAAGTAATACCCATCTTTTTTTCTCACTGTTCTAGTAGGTCGAAAGTCTCGGTGAGGTGAACTGGGTTCTCAGCTCAGGGTCTCACAAGGCTGAAATCAAGGCACTAGCTAAGCTGGCTCTTACTTGAAGGTCTGGGAAAAGACTCTCCACCCAGCCTCATTCAGGTTGTTGGCCAGTTCAGTTTCTTGCAGTTGTAGGGCCCATCTTCTTGCTGGTTGAGAACTGGGAGTCTCTTTCATCTCCTACAGAGTGTCCTCAGCTTCACCCTCTCTATCAGTGGCCAGTCCTTCTCACTGGTGAGTTCCATACTTTTCATGCTTTAAATCTCACTGACTTCCTCTTCGGCTCCCAGCCAGAGAGAACCCTCTGCTGTTAAAGGGCTGTGTGATTAGATTAGGGCCACATGGATAATTTCCTCTTTGTCATATAACATAACACAATCACAGGGGTAATACCAGGGGGTAATGGTCATGAATGCCATCTGCCATCTTAAAATTCTTTTGAAGTACTTACTGTACTCCCATAGTCTCACATTCATTGACATGTCACGTGTTGTGGATTCTCACATTCACTCCTTTGTATTACTACCACATATAAATGAGTGAGGTGCGTTGGTGTATTCGCCAGAAAGTGCTAGGGAGTATAGAGTACATGTCCTAGCTTGGCAGTGGCCCAATGTTAGATTTCCAATAAAAGCCTAAAAACCCAGATTTGTAGAGAAGAGAATTTCTATTTCAACTAGCTCTCCCTCCCTCTCTCTCCCTCTCTCTCTCTCACTCTCTCTCTCCATATATATATATATTTTTTTTTAATTTATTTTTTTTTAATCTATGCAAATCAAAAAAAATTTTTGCTGGCGACCACCAACCCTGGGTTATCAGTTTATATTACCTGCACTAGACTTTGTACAGATTTCTAAATCTTTTTAAAACAAAGGCTTTATCTACATATCTTTAACACCTGGGGTTTCTATGACACCTGTTAGGTCCTCAGTTAATGTGTATTCAATGTATTAATGATTACATTCATATTTAGTTAAAATAAGGTAATGGTGTATGTCATCTGCCTCTTTCACAGGCATATGATGAGAATCAGCTTTTTAAAATCTCCTTAGGTAACAGGTATGCACCTGATTTAGAACCACAAGAGAGGGTGAATATTACTACTTGAGGAATAGGGTGTGTTTTAGGAGCAACTGCATTCACAATATAAAAAGAAAATATTTCCACCAGTGAAACCGACATTCCTCAAGGAAATAAATCAGGCCCTTGACAATACTTATATCCACATCATTTAAAGATTGCCCAACAGCATTCATTCTGTGTGTGAAGCCGTACTTGAAACATCCACAACCCCCTCTGGCTATCCCATTAAATACTTGACAAGTGGGCTTTTAACTCTACTTGAAGCTGGTGTTTTAAGTATGTTACCAACCCCTGATCCTCCAAAAAACTCTCACTTGGCTCTTTACCTGTGTAACTGTCTTGCCTGATATTATATTTAGCACCAACTTTGAAGCCTCACCCAAAATTTAAATGTATGTTTTCAAAAATTAAGATGGCCCAAATTAGTGGGCGGGAGCTGGATAAGGCAGGATTAAGAGCATGAATGATGATTTTACTGAATTAGTGCAAAGCGCCTCCGCCTCCATCAAAGATCTAGATAAAAGAACTGTTGACAAAACAGCATGCAATAACTTTTGAACTTCTGGGACGACTATCACACTTCATGTTCTTGGATTCCTGTCAGAACCTATTTGTTTCCATAGCAAAGATAATGCTTTTGTGAGCTCAGAAACTATCAACAAAGCAATTTAGGAGAACATCCAATTCTATTGCTACTGTACAAAGATTAATGGCATCTACCGGATTAGATGGAGGATAAAATTGGCCATTTGGAGCTAGAGTGTTGTCACAATGTTGCTTACTGTTAAAATGAAAGGATATAGGCTTAGGTAAAAGATTTTAAAAATATATCTCTGGGTTCATTACTAGAATACTTATATGGCTGTACAGATTTTATTTCCTCCCAGCAGAAATATAAAAATGTTGTTATTCTCTCTTTAATATCCAAATAGTAGTTCCAAAAGGGCATGCACTGGGTCTTTAGATGGATCATTTAGCCATTTTCAGTTGGCAATTCTCACTTCCTCATTTAAAACTTTATGTGCTTTATGAAGAAAATGACATTTTTGAACTGAAAGGAAATCTGGCATTCTTAAAAATTATGAAGAAAGTTCATCCACACTTTGCAGTAGAATGTTCTGATTTTTATTTTATGATTACAAAACTAAATTTAGTTATCCAACCAATAGTGTCTAACATCCTGAGCCAGTTGAATTGATACTGAGTTCTCAGAAAAATAAATTAAATGAAATGAGTTGTTTTAAGAAAAGTAAATCTTACGCTATAAAAGACAGCTGCTTTTCAAATAACATCGACTGGATTTTTAATGTTACCTATTAGAATTTTGTTTTCTTCCTTTTTTGGAGACATTTTAAGTCAAATATAGTAACCCAAATCTACAGTTTGGCTCCCTTCTCTCCAGGCATTCTTATGTTCAATTCCCACTATTTTTAGCTCTATGCAGTTGTTCCAAGAACATACCTTTTCACAGAAAGTAATATTTTCTCCACCTTCAAAGAGAAAATGTAGGAAAAGGTCAGAAAATGTAGACTCTTTAAAAATGTATTTGGCCGGCTTCTTCTCGGAACTTAAGAACAATTGGGCTACGTTAGCTCAGTCACTCCAGACAGGGGCGACAGCAAGACTCTGTTGTTGTAACTGAATAACTTAGCCAATGGTAAGCTATCAAAGTTAGACCTCAGTCCCTTCCAACCACTCATATTCCTACTCTTCATTCACTTACCTTAGTTTCTACCTGGTCCCTTATTGTCACTGATACTTAAACAGTCAAGACAGGTCATGATGGTCTAGAAAACATTAGCCCAAAAGACTTGAAGGGACCAACATTTTGCCACCCTGAAGCTACCTTTTGGGATATTGATTTTAAGCTGGTTATTAAGGAACAAAAGACTCAGAAAGAACTTTTGACCCTCTTCCTTTCCTGCCTAAGAGATTCAGATGGAAAGGCCTACTCCAGAAAGGAAATCTTAGGCTGTTCACCCTAGCCTAATCAGAATTAAGTATGGTAGCCAGGAAGGCTCCAGGCAGGGGCCTGATCTCTAAATCACCAGTAAGACACCAATGTGTCTCATTGAAGCAAGGTTCACCTGCCACATGTGTTCAGCTCTTCCTCAACTAACTACCTGTAAATTGCCCACTTTCACTTTTAAAATCTAAGGTCCTATTCCTTCCTTTTCTCCTTTATCCAAAATGACATATGTACCCAATTTTGCTTCACTGTCTTTGAAAATTTTCATGTTTATGTGAATTCCTTGTATTAAAATTTTATTTTCTCCTGTCAATCTGTCTCTGTTAATTTGATGATGAGCCCAACTAGCAGGTGGGGGGAAAAGTTTTCTACTTATTTATTTTTGTCCCTATAGGCTCCATTGCTCTTTTCAGTTTTTCTGTTTAAGATTGTTAGGAGCTTGGCAGGAGAATTACACCTGACCAACATGCAATGATAAGGCAAGGTACGCAGTAATTGCACTCAAGTTTTATTATAGGGATGTAATATAATGGTTTATTGTAGGGCTGTGGTATAATGTAATATGTGATATAGTGACTTACAAATAAGTAAGAAAAAGTGATACTAGTATAAAATACCTAGCAAATCATGAGTTCAGGAGTCAAGTATGATTCATAGGATGAAAATTATTAAAAATGAAAACTGATTGTGGTGATTTCTACTTTCTAGGAAGTTTGTTTATTTCTTTGTTTCTCTTTTGTTTGTTTTTGGAATAGAAAGAGCAGGTGAGGAAAGGAAGTTGCCATGTTTTTTTAGTATATCTTCTCTTAAGGTAAAAAAAATCTGGCATCATTTTTAGTTTGAGTAATTAATAGTGGGAAAATAAATCTCTATTTTGTTCCCTTCTACTTACAGAAGCTGAAGGAGAAGGCTGAAATGTGAAGGCTTCTGCTCTATGATGAGACCCCAGAGTACCTAGCTGGTTCTCTATTGAGTGGCTCATATTAATGAGTCTTTTGGTGATGAGCAGTAGGTTCAGAGGTCAGTGAATGGTGGAGAGTTAACTTGTAAGATCTCATAAGGTGATGGGTCAGAAAAATGGAGCAGTAGACTGGGTAGGGGAGGCCTTGAGAAAGACATTGGGATGAGTAACATGACCAGAGTAGTAAAGGCAACCAAAAAAGACTTAAGAACATGATAGGAAATAATTTTATTTGAAATATTTGCATAGCTATAAAAGCTCACTGCTTTGCACTTACTCATAAGTGAAAATCTGAAATAAACACAATGCTACCTGTTGGTCTGGTAAACTATTAATCATGTTCAAGCATTAGTTCAAATGTCACCCCTTCTTTGTGACTCTACCAACCCACCCATCTCCCAGAAAGTCCATCAGAGAAAAGTAATCCCTTCTTGCTCTGTGCTCTTATACTATTTCATACGTAACTTCTAGAACTTACCTACCTGAATTATATAGTGTTGCTTTGAAAATCTGTCACCCCGCCGCCCCCCCATAAGTCCATGAGCTATTTTAAGTCAAAGGCCTTTTCTACTTTTCTACTTATCTCTGTAACTCCAAAATCCTAGCACTATGCCTGCCTGGCACCTAATAAGCATTCAATAAATCTGAAGGCAGCCTTCTAAGAACAAGTAAACTTTTTAAAAAGAAAGAAAAGTTAAAAATAAAAAGCATCAACAACCATTTATTGATCAGATAGATAGATACATACCAAAATTAGTTGCATTAGAGTAGCAATTAGTGTGGACTTCTTATGTTTTGCAGGTCTTTGTCCAGGAAACAGTCTGTACATGTATCTTACAAATAAGTAAGAACAAGTGATACTAGTATAAAATACCTAGAAAATCATGTTAATTTGATTATTATTGCTACTAATTGTTTCCAAGTCTCCCACTAGACTGTAAGCAGTCTGACGCCAAGACTGTTTTATATTCCTCCACACATCCCAGCAGTTTCATGGTGCCTGACATACCTCGGTCAAGAAGTTTGAAGAAGGAAGAAGGAAAGGGAAGAAAGGGAAGGGAAAAGTTTAAGAGAGTGGGGGGAAAAGACAAAAGATAAAAATTTAAGACTGATATAAAAATATTACAAAAGATTTCTTTTTTTTTATGGTATTAGGGGTGCTAGGCCAAATAAGGAACTCAGAATATAAGGGTTTCCAAGCTGACAGTGATTGAGCCAAAAGAAAATCTGTGCTTCCTGGTCTCCTTTTGCTCAGGTGCCACATGCGTATCTGACTGACGTCCAAACAGAAAGCTGGACTCCTCACACAAAAATGTGCTGGCAAGCTCTCAGTGACCTTTAAGAATCAATCATTGCAAATGGGCATCAGAGCAAGAGAAAATGATCTTCGGCTGGGCTGTTTCTCCTCTGCTGGCGAAGACGCAGGCATATAATTACAAGGAGCACAGTTTTCAAACGGCCTGCCCAAATCTTCCAGTATTTTCCATAGCTTTACTGCAAAAAAATAACACTAGCCTCAGGTTTAACAGGATGTGAAAACTCCCTCCATGTCTTAAGACAATTCCCCTCCTAAGCTGCTGCTCCGCCCATTGGCTTCTCCTGATTCACCCAGTGTGATCTGCAAAGTTGTTTTCACAGCTCGATACTAGAAGCAAATACTAGCCTTTCTTCTTCCTGTGTGCAGGGTTCTTTCTTTATCCACATGCACCTGGCAACGCCCCAAAGTCGAAAGGTGTTGCCTAGATCATATTTAGTAACTCAGTGATGATAAACACAGCTGATCTTCCTTCTTCACTCAGCCCTTTGCGTTCTCTTTCCTCATATAGGGTCCAGCTGACTACCTGAAGCTGCCTACCTGTGGCTCCTTTTAGAAACACCATGCAGAGTGGGGTAATAGACAGCAAATGCAATACTTGTCCAGATCTTTAAAAATTGAGGGCTGGCCAAGTGGTGCGTTGGTTAGGAGTTGGCTTGGGAGCACCAGCTCTGAGCAACAGGGCTCCGGTTCGGATCCCACATGAGGGCCAGTGATGTTCCGTCCTCTACAGCTAAGATGGTGAACAACAACTAGACCTGGAGCTGGGCTGTGACGATGTAGGCTGCAGTGGGGCGTGAGCGGCCATCCAATGGCTGGTGAGTGACTGCCTCAGCTGGGAAGAGCACAATGATAATACCAACATGGACCAGTGAAGCGACATTTTCCACAACTAGACTGAAGAATCAAAGGACAGCAACTTGTCTGTTCCCCTTCCCAGATTCCCCAGCGCTGTTCCCTCCCCCAATTCCCCAATAAAATCTTTTTAAAAAATTGACATAAAATATGGTTTCTAGAATAATATTATTCCTTTGGCACTTCTCAAAGTTTCCACTCACACGCTTATAAATTCCTTTGCTACTGAATAGTTAATAGAAATCAACAGTTCCTGTTATTCTTCAAATGCAGACATTCAGGCATACGCATGCACAGGAAACAAATGTTTTGTTTATTTCTTTGTTCCTCCTTTGTTTGTATTTAGAATGGATGCTGAGAAAAGGTAGTTGCTTTGTCTTTTAGTATGCATTGCTTTAAGGTAAAAAAAAATCAGGTGTACTAGCTTTCAAAAATCACACTGTATCAGAATTTTGAATATAGGTCACTTTTTCCTAAGAGAGGTATTTCCAGTACAAGTAAAGCAGGTCAACCAGAATGAAGTTAAGTTGCTCTTTGAAGCAATGTTATATTAGAATAATCCAACTTTGATTATAACATTTTGTCACCAGCTAATATTAAACAACTGCTTCACTGAAGAAGTTTACATAATGTTCAGAAGAGAATCTATTGGGTTGTTGGAAAAGTCATGACGCATTTTTGCAACAACAAAAATACGTCATAACTTTTCCAACAACCCAATAATTTTGTAGATGAAATAGTACTGTTAAAAATATTTTTTCTATTTTAAACGAATCTGTAAACTATCAGACATATAATAGTTACTCTATAGCTATGAAAAAAAATGTGTAGTTGTAAATGCTTTGGAATAAAATTCATACAATATCACCTTCTAAAAAAAACTTCCTTAGCTTTGTCTTTTCTTTTTCATATGTCATATGGGAATACATTTCAAAATCTCTTCATCTTTGTCCTATCCTGTTCATATTTCTTCATAGAAATTTGCTGTGAATGTGTCTTCAGAGTCAAAGTCACCTAAGCACCCATTCCTATAATCTCAAAGTCTACCTAAGCAGTGAGAAGGCTTCTTTCAACAGGCTGGTGTAAAACTAATTGTATTATGCAGCACAGTTGGCATCACTCCACCGGCCCAACACTCTCAACAGGCATCACTAATTAATAAGGAAGCTAGTTTTTCCTGCACAGTATAGATTAGACTCAACCCTGCCAAATATAGAGCTTCAGACAGCTAGAGAAGCCTATCTCTTGAACTGGTAACAGAGCTGGAGGAAGTAAATTCAATTCTCTCAAGTCCCTTTCAATGTCTTATCACTGTGGTCTCTTATCATGATCACTCTGAGGGTTCATCGTGGCCAATTTGAGAAATGTGGTCGTGACATGATTAGCTACTGCTTTTCCACAGTCCTGTAATAGAAAGAAAAAAGTATTTGACCTCTCCTGTTTTATGAGTCAGAGAACTTTCCAGAATATTAATAGTGCTGGACAAGACCTGCTCCTGGAACAGCTAGTGCCACGACAGGAGGTTTCTGCAGCTGTAGGAGAGGCACATTCTGTTCCTTTTCTTGATCAGCCAGCCAGACTAAATAAGAACAGGGCTCCCCTCATCTCTGCAGCCGCATTCCAGCGTGGACTTGGAGAGGTGCCCCCGACACATGGTGTTTCCTACTGGGAAAAGTGCTAAAATTAACCAGAAGTTCCTCAAGTACTGGCCCGGGAGATATCACACAGTCAGCAGAGCTCGCTTTTCCGCTTTCAGCACAGTTTCCCTTGCTATCGCTGGAGCAAGTTATCCTTGGCATTTTGGAAGATTTATAATTGTTGTGTCTTAAACTTGTAACTCTCTAGTAATGACCAAATAGTGGAAATTTCAGTGAACAGAGCGTTTTTATTCTACTAATTCCAGCCATGAGCTACAGACAGAAAGCTTATTTTTGTGGGTTATGAGTCCAAGGAACCCTAATGACATAAAACCTCTGGTGCTCACGTCTATTATCTGTTAGGCCTCCTATTTAATATCCCATTTGGACAAAGGTGACATCCTTTCTAATAAGCCATCCGAAGGAGAGGGGTGAAGGGGCTTGATTCTCTGAAACCAGTTCAGAGGCACTGCACACACGCAGCATCACGCAGCTGAGACCGGCAGGATGACACCTACACCAAGCAAGAGCTGTCAAGGGGCTGTCAGCGTCCCAAACCCTCTGAGTGAACGTCACTTTCTCTTTGTGCTCACAGAGGTTGTCAAGGCCATGTGCGCCTACCTAGCCCGGGCTGACTCCAAGCCCCAACACAAATATTTGACTTTGGATCTGCTCATCTCACGCTCTCCCTTTGGCCTCAGGTGACTTCTCACCCGCCAGTCAGGTCTGGCCCTAATGCCCTCATGTCGCCATTATTAGTGTTTTCCTGTGTCCTGCACAGATCTACATTCTTGCCTTCCTGCTGACAAAATATACCTGTGCTCTGGGATCCGTTCTCTCTAGGTCTCTCGTGTCACTCTGGAACCTTCAAACCAAGAAACCAGAAAGCGGGAAGTTGGGCCACAGCACTGAAAAATGGCTGCTTGGTGGTGCGATGTGGCTGGGGAGGGAAGCATTTTGGGGTGATAAGCACAGCCTGGGGGGCATTTACTCATTGGCTCCCTAACTATATGCGAGTCTCTTACCTGCTCTGAGACTTTTTTTTTTCCCCATCCTGAAAAGGAGATAATACTAATACCCAAAGACTAATTAACTATTCTATTCAAAACCTTTAGCCTGGCACATGGTGCCTCTCAATATTAGTTTTTATTGTTACAGCAGCATTTACCAACGTATTTCCTGAAGAAATGATGCTCATGATTTGCCATACACGAAAAGCTTTCCAGGTTCAAATATGCTTGGGAAATGCTGTGAACTGAAGCTTGTCTAAGGTCACACAGGGGTTTGCAACGTTCAGGCTTCTTCCACTCAGCTCTGCCTCCACTTTCTCATCCACAAAATGGGGCCAATAATAGTCTCTTCCTCCTATTATTTTGTGAGTATGAAATCGGGTGGCATCTATTAAACATTTAGCAAAATACCTGGCAAATCTTATGTACCCGATATATGCTAACAAGGAGTATTACTATTACTACTATACTGGTGATTATTTAATAATACTGAGAATTTCTGAAAGTAAAAAAACAAAATAAAACAACTTTTTAATGTTGCTGAACCAAGTGTTTCCCAAACTTATTTGACCACGGTTCTCCTTTCAGGTGATCAGTGGAAAACATGATCTAAAGAAGTGAACCCTTTAGAGATGTGTGATTTTCAATAAGGAGATGATGTGTCTACACCCAAAGAACATTTCAGGCTGTAGCAATATTCACCGAACTCACCTTGGCATGTGTGGTTCATGTTGTGGAAGAAGAAATGTAAAAGAAGGCATGGCAGTGGCAAAATGATGGGCCTCAGAGCCCAGGCATAAGGGAGTCTTAGCAGAGTGGCAAGGATTTGGGCCTCAGGCTCAGACAGAGCTAGGTCTAAATCCTTGCTGAGCACTTTTTATTCTTTTTTGGAAGACAAAGGGGAAATTATTTAATCTTCCTAAAGTTTTGTGTTCTCATCTATGAAATAAGAATGATTGTGCCTGCTTCATAAGATTGTTATCTGGTATAGTAAATGACAGAATTGAACTTCAGTCAATCACATCTCCTACTTATTATGGCAGTGTTATTATTATCTTTGTTATTTGGATTGTAGAATCTCTGCATAAATGATGTGTAACCTTTGGGATTCTAAGCTCTTATGTCTGGAAGCTCCTCACAGACTTTTGAGGGTTAAATGAGAAAATGCGCATGAAGAGATCCATGTGGGGAAAGAACTAGAACTCAGATCTTCCCCTGGCTTGTACATTGACTGTATTCCATTTTCTACCGATCCCTGTTGTTTCTTATATTGAGTTTTGGTTTGTTTGTTTGTTTGGTTTTATTTATTTATTTTTTTGACCAGACTGTAAACCCTGAAAAGCAGACTGTGAATTCTCTCCCCTCACTTCACTCTTTCCTAAGGACCTAGACTGCATTCAGCATGTAGGAGATTGTCATTCATTGTGTGGAAGGAATAACAGACTGGCAGGTATTAAATCAGACCAGTGTGGGAGAAATTGTCAACCTAGTATCATTCTCGAACCCTACAAGTCAGAACTGAAGAGCGATACCCTTTCTAATTTTGCCTTCCAACATGAACAGGCACCAGCTCTCCTGGGAAAACAGCAAATATAACTCTTGGCACGCTTTATTCTGCCTGAACTAAAGTGTCATTATGTTGGATACGCCTTATGTTCAATTGCAGAGTCCCCAAATAGAGGAAGTAAAATCCTATGGGTATGTTATTGTGCAGAATTCTATCTTTCCAGAATTAGTCTGCTTATTTCCAGACCCTCAGTAGCTTCCGAAAAGCTGCAGAATGGTTAACCACAGCCCCTAAGGCCTAAATCACTGTCACTTACTTTGTTCTGAAGATGTTGTGCGAAGATAATCATACGAAAAAAGGAAACCTCTTATACCTGACAGTCTCGTGATCTCAAATCTCTACCTCCTATATAACTAGTCAGAAGGCAGGGTTGAAGTTTGTTCATTTTATGTGTCAACTTGACTGGGATAGGGGGTGCCCTGATAGCCAGTAAAACATTATTTTGGGGAGAGTCTGTGACAGTGTCAAGGGAAGAGATTAGCATGTTAATTGGTGAATGGAGCAAAGCAAATTGTCCTCACCAATCCGGTGGGCATCATCCAGTCTGTTGAGGGCCTGAATTGAACAAAAAGGCAGAGGAAGCGTGAATTTGATCAGCCTCTGTGCTTGAGCTGAGACATCTTCTCCTGCTCTCGGGCCATCAGTGCTCCTGGTTCTTGGGTCTGGGGTTCAGATCAGACTTACACCATCAGCCCAGGGTTCGAAGGCTGTCAGACTCAGACTGAATGACGTCACCAACTTTCTTGTTTCTCCAGCTTGCAGGTAGTCTCCTCTGCCTATGTCACCCTGTGAGCCAATACCCATAATCAGTTTCCTCTTAGAAACATCTAAATGATCTAAGTGTAGCTTATTGGTCTGTTGCTCTGGAGACCCCTAATATAGACCTCATAGGATAGCCATACTGTCCATACAGTTTTAAATTAACTTAAAATTTTATTTACACTCTTTATTTTAGAAAGTCGAAGAAGTAGGAAAATTAGCCATCAAAGTATACCTCCTTTGGGGAAAAACTAAATTAATATAAGGTTTATTTTTAAACAAATATACAATCAAAATTCATTTTTTAAAAAAAAGTAAAACATAGTAGGTAGTTATTTGCTTCATTAGTAAGTACACTCCTTGAAAGTAAAGAGTTTATCTTATCTCTCTAGACAGCTGGTATGCAGTGCTGTACCTGACATGTAGCAGGCACTAAATACAGTTTTAATATAATAACCTCTCTTCAAGTACATTTAAAATATAAACAATTAATATACACAGCTTTCATTACCTAACTCATCTTTTTCATGAGAAGGGTCATGAATTCTTGCAGATAGGTAATATAATGTGAAGCTTTCTATTCATTAAATAAAATTCAACAAAACCAATATTATTATTCCCGACACCTGCTAAACATTCAGGTCCTTGAGATAGAAAGATTTAAATTTAGCAACATTTCTCATAATTGACTTTGACAATAAATTCGGGGGCGTTTTATTGTTTGTTTAATTGTTTCAATTTGAAGTGGCTAAAAACATTTGGTCATGTCATTATTTTCAATAGATCCCACTAGTGTACACAAGACAAGAGATTGTGAAGGACACTATTTGGGGTCAAAACCAATACTTTATAACCAATGTCTTTTAAAAGACTGTGTTAAGATAAAGTTTCTTGTTCTTATGTAATACTAATAGAACATATGAAATTCTATTAGAATTGCATTAAGATTTTTATGCAGATACTCAAATGCCCACCCAACCATTTGACAATATTCAAATCCTAAAATTCTTTGGAATCCTAGAGAAATTCACTTCTCTCCATGCAAAGTGATAGATCCACCACAAGAGGGCACTGTGCTCCCAATTCACTTCAAAAGAAACTCAAATTAAAGTGCCTCACAGCAGAAGGTTCCAGGTGCTGCACAAGGAACATTTGCATGTGTCTTGTCCTTGGGCAAAGATGAAACTGAGAAGCTGTTATAAGCTCAATTGTTTCAGAGGCAAGAAGACGGACGTAATGAGAAAACTATTGGTTTGTCAGCCCATCAAGTCATTTATCATTTGTGTCACAAGGTGGCACCTCTTCCTCGATGATAGCTGTGCTGCCCTCTGTCAATTTCTTCATTAAAACTTTGTGTTGACAGCACTGTCATTTTGATAAAAAGAATATTTCTTATAAGTAGAACCTTTATTCAGAAACTTTTAAAGTTTTTTTTATCTACTTATGAATTTTTTCTATTTTTAGAGAATGTGTTTCTGTTAAAGATGATCAAATGTGAGAACAATGAAATAGAGGGCTATTTTCACTATCTAAGGGATTTTCACCAGTGCCGGAACACAGGCCCATTTAATATAGGCCATTCTGAGTTTCAAATCTATCTTGTTTCCAGGACTAGGTTACAACTCTCTCAACAAAACTGACAGAACTCCTTATTTTAAACAATCAGTAACAATTTATCCATGAAATACATATTATATTTTGAGGATTATGACTTCATTACTTAGTGCTGCAATTAGGTTTTCAATGATGCTGAGTTTAGCTAGATAATTTTCTATCTCATGATGCTTGTTCTCATTTTGTCTTTTGATTTGCATGGTCCATTATTAAAGCTCTCAAGCTTGAGGAGTTTCTGGGCTGTACTACAGCAGCTTGAACTCTGGTTTCTCTTTGTCACATTAGGATGATGTACTCTCTTTAGGAAGAGGAAAGGAGAACACAGCATGAATGAGGATGGGTTTTTATAAGAAAAACAGACTGATGTGATGTCACAATAAGAATATTGATGAGCATTTGTAAGAAGCCACCACATTGCCTCAATTAACAAGTTGTGAGTGTTTTAGGCTAATCCCCTGAGATTATGTTTCAGTAGCTATGATATGGGGACTGGGAGAGGATATTTATATTTATAAAATGCCCTAGGTGACTCTGACTCACATCCAGGTTTTGGAATCACTGACAAGGAAATTATGGCAAAAGATCATAATTAGAGATAATAAGATCTTGAGTTAGACTTGTAACAGTGAGACTGGCAGAAAGAATTCAAGCATCTACAAGACATAGGGACAGACAGACTAAGGATTAAAGATATGGGTGAAACCTATGATGAGTTCAAATTTCAGTTTAGGTAAATGAGAAGATTTTGGATAAGAACATAGATTTTTGGGGCAAGGTGAGTTCCATTTGGGATACAATAAATTTTGAAATAATATACATATAACAGAAAAAATATATTTATTGTCATCATTATATGATGTAATAATAATATACAAAAATATATACTGTATAATTCATAAATATGTATATCCAAGTTGTTACATCTGGTCCAACATGTTTTGAGACCAAGAAATATCACGATACAATGGTGAACTCCACGGAGAAGACAGAACTCTGATGAGCACCAGCGTTTAAGCCTGGAAGTTGCTGAATCCCATTTTGTAGTGCCTGCTCAGCATATTTTTAATTTTAAAACATTGAAATCTTTAGTTGAGGTTTGCATTCTTTAATTTCTCCAGAGGCCGCTTCACTACAAATTTTCTTATAAATGATAAGAATGCTTATTTATATTACCCGCTTGGCAACATACTTATTGAATTTGCCATGAGGAGAGAATTGTAATGCATTACTAAGGGGGAAACATATGAAGAAGAAAGAAGGAGGCAGTGATCATTGTGTTGAATTCAACAGACAAGTTAGATGAGATTGGTCTCAGAAACAACCTGATATTTCACCTGATAATTTATGAAAGAATGCAATTATTCAACAAATTTTTATTGAACACCTTCTCTGTACCTGGTAATATTAGGAACAAGTGAGAAAACAGTAAACAAGATAGTTATAGCTCATGTTCATGGAATTTATGGGCCAGAGGACATAGAAAATGCTAGAGGGAATATACCGTAATAAATCCTCTGAAAAAGACAGCATGTGATGCTAACAGGTAATAGGTGAGGAGTGCCTGATACAGATGTGGGGATGGGGAGAGTCAGACAACTTTCCTGCCGGAGAGGACACCTAAGCTGACGCCTTTTGTTTGGATATCTGGCTTCCTGTGACTTCGATCAATCCGACTTGTACTCTGCCTTTCTGCTCTTCTTTGGCTCTACACTCTCTCCTGGTCTTAGTGTTCCCTTTAAACTGGGCCCTATGAAAAGGAGGGAAACTTCCCACTCTTGCCCCACTCCCAAGGAACCCCACTGACCAGGTAAATAAGTATTTGTCCTCCCTATGAGAAAAGTAAGGATTCAGGCAGAAACTAAGTCATTTCAGATTTCAACTCATAAAGAGACTTGTTGACTTATAAACTTATCAATTTCATGACTTTTAATCTCAGCTGCTGTCTATTGGTCTGAAAGGAAACCAGTAGTCCCCCTGAGCTGAGGGGATAGAACTGGGATTATAGGAAAGCCAAGGATGCTAGACTACCAGGAGCGTATGAGAGCGCAGAGAAAGGCACAGAGAGAAAACTCCAAGAGTCTGCAGAGGTCTCTGTTAAGTATTCAGTTGACTACTACTCAGTTTATGATGAAGCCAGGGGAAAATACACCTGAAAGAATTTTAGGGAACAGTACCTGGAGGTCACTTAAGCCTGGAAATAATGCTAGTGCCTGTTACCAACTGCCAGAGTGGAAAACTCATAATTCATGGGGAATTGGTTAAAATACTAAGAAAGATCTTGCTTTGGTAGTGGGAAAAAAATTAATCCTAGGCTAAATTCTATTCTGTTTCTACCAATAAAGCTTAAATGTGGGGATAAAAAAGAAAGCAAGGTCTTGGGATTAAACTGTTTCCAGCTAACTTAAAAGTGTTTCATAACAAATTCAAGAATATTTATAGTAATGCAAAAATATCCAGCAGCCAACAAGATACATTTCAAAATATCTGGCATTCAATACAAAAATTACTGAAACAAAGCCTGCAAAAAAGTAGAAAAATACAGTTCATAATGGAGGAAAAAGTGAATCAGTTGAAACTGATCTAGAGATGTGAAGGTGGAGATATTAGTAGACAAGGACATTACAATGGTTATTCTAACTGTATTCCATATTTTCAAGAAATTGGAAGAAAGAGTAAGCATGTTAAGTAGAGACAGGGAAGATATAAAAAAAGATTCAGTTAAAATTTCTAGAGATGAAAACTATAATATCTTTGATGAAAAATACACTGGGTGGTAATAATGGTGTATAAGACATTATTGAAAAAAACGTAGCAATAGAAACTTAAAATAAAACACTTTCTCACCGAGCAGCCAGCCCCACCTGCATTGCACACTTTCTTGAGAAACTATCAGAGTCCACAGGCCCCACATGGGCAGCAACTGGCCTTGGTATGCTCTGAGACTTTTGCTAAATAGCTCCAGGCTCAGCACAGGCACCAAACCAGAGTCTACATTAACTTGTTTACCACAAATCTTCCCACTCTAGTGACTCCCTGAGATCCCACTTCATCCAACTTGCGTAGTACCCAAGACTTTATCAGTGGCTGAACCTTAAGGAAGCTGGCAGGTGGCAGCAGTCCTCAGGGTGTCCTGGCATGTTGCAGAGCTACCCCAGGCTTGGTACTGGTGGCAAATGTCCTTGGTTCATAACATGGTCTCTCCCACATGCTTCCAGGATTAGAACAGGCAGTGAACAACCACAGATCACTTTGTAATTCCTAAAAGGTAATTCCCAACAGGTAATTCCCAGCTGGTCACAGGCAGTGGGTGACTTGGGTCTATACCAGAGTCCCTCACAAGAGGCCCCAGAACCAATATACTTGGAGGTTGGCTTAGACCACAGCTGAGTACCACCCTATTAGCCCTATGAGCTGCACACCCAAAGGGCAGTCTCAGGAAGCACCAGAGCCTGCCAGGGCAAATCCCACTCAAGAGGGTAAATACCCTACACAGCAGCCCATAAGCTGTGGATGTGGCCAAACCCCACAGCCAATCAGCCTGAGGGTCAATCCCACTCTCTGACATGCCAATAACAATCAAGGCTCAACTATAACAGTAGGATACACACAACCCACACAAGCAACACTGCTGGAACACCTAGAGCAGGTGACCAGGGAGACTAAGCCAGGGCCCCACAGGGCACCTACTATATAAGGCCACCTGGCCAAGAGTAGGAGACACAGCAGATGTACCTCATGCAGAGAAACAAATAGAAAGGTAGCCAAAATGAGGAAACAAAGAAATGCTTTCCAAATTAACAGGAGAAACTTCCAGAAAAAGAACTAAAGGAAATGGAGGCAAGCAACCTACCAGAAACAGAGTTAAAAAAAATGGTTAAAAGGATGCTCAAGGAACTTAGTGGGAACTTCAACAAAAAGACAGCAAACATAAAAAAGGACATGGAATCCATAAAAAAAGAACAAGTCAGAAGTGAAGAATACAGTAACTAAAATGAAGAATGCGCTAGAAGGAATTAATCAGCATACTAAATGAAGCAGAGGATTGAGTCAGTGATTTAAAAGACAAGGTAGCAGAAAATACACAATCAAAACAGCAAAAAGAAAAAAATAATTTAAAAAAAAAGTGAGGCTAGTTTAAGAGACCTCTGGGACAACATTCTCATCATAGGGGTACCAGAAGGAAAAAAGAAAAAGCAAAGGATTGAGAACCTATTTGAAGAAATAACAACTGAAAACACTCCTAACCTGGCAAAGGCAATAGACATACACATCCAGGAAGTGCAGAGAGTCCCAAACTAGAAGATGAACCCAAACAGGCCACACCAAAACACATTATAATTAGAGTGGCAAAGATTAAAGACAAAGAGAGAATCCTAAAAGCAGCAAGAGAAAGGCAACTAGTAACTTATAAGATTGTCAGCTGATATCTCAACAGAAACTTTGCAAGACAGAAGGGATTGGCATAAAATATTCAACATGATAAAAAGCAAGGACCTACAAGCAAGATTACTTGACCCAGCAAAGCTATCATTTAGAATAAAAAAACAGATAAAGAAAAAGCTGGAGTAGTTCATCGCCACCAAACCAGTATTATAAAAATTTTTAGAGGGACTTTTTTTGAATGGGAGAAACAAAAAGATCAAAATTATGAATAATAAAATGGTGATATCTATCAACAATTTATTCCAATATAAATGGATTAAACGCTCCACTCAAAAGATACAGGAGGATTGAATGGATAAGAACACAAAACCCTTACACATGCTGCCTACAAGAGAATCACTTCAGGTTGAAAGACACACATGGACATAAAGTAAAGGGATGGAAAAAGATAATTCATGAAAATGGAAACAAAACAAAGGATAGGGCAGCAATACTTATACCAGACAACTTAGACTTTAAAACAAAGGCTATGGGCCGGCCGAGAGGCTCAGTTGGTTAAGAGTTGGCTTGGGAGCACAAGCTCTGAGCAGCAGTGCCACCGGTTCGGATCCCACATGGGCCAGTGACACTGTACCCTCTACAGCTAAGGTAGTGAAAAACAGCTTGACCTGGAGCTGGGCTGCTGTGAGTGGCCAGCGATGGCATAGGCTGCAGTGGGGCTGCAGTGGGCTGCCATAAAACTACTGTGAGTTGCTGGCAGCCAGCGTGAGTGGGCATGAGCCACCGTGAGCGATTTTCCAATGACCAGTGACCGACTGCCTTAGCTGGGAAGAGTGTAATGATAACAACATAACACCAACATGGGCCAGTAAAGCAACTAGACTGAAGAACTAGAGGACAGCAACTTGTCTGTTCCCCTTCCCCGATTCCCCAACACTGTTCCCCTCCCCCAATTTCCCAATAAAATCTTCAACAACAAAAAACAAAAAAGAAAGACAAAAAATAAAGGCTATAACAAGAGTCAAAGAAAGACCCAGTAATCCCACTTCTGGGTATTTATCTGAAGAAACCCAAAAGCTACTTCGAGGGGTTGTGTGCATCCATATATTCATAGCAGCATTGTTTACAATGGCCTAGATGTGGAGGCAGCCTGGGCATCCGTCAATAGATGAATGGAAAAAGAGGTGGTGGTTCATATATACAATGGGGTATGGCTCGACCATGGAAGGGAATGGCTTCTTGCCATCTGTGGCGGCATGGATACACCTGCAGAGTAATGTGCTGAGTGGAGTGTCAGACAGAGAAAGACAGATACAATGTGATTTCGCTTATATGTGGAATCTAAAGAACAAAATAAACAAATAAAACAGAAACAAAGTCATAAATACAAATAATATATTATTGGTTGCCAGATGGGAAGGGGTTGGGGTGAGTGAAAAATCAGAAGAGATTAAGAAGTACATATTGGGGGCCGGCCGAGTGGCGCGTTGGTTGGGAGCTGGCTTGGGACGCCAGAGGGCCCCGGTTCGGATCCCACATATGAGGGCCAGTGACACTGCCCTCCACAGCTAAGATGCTGAATGGCAGCTCGACTTGGAACTGGGCTGCCATGGGTTGCTGGCAACGGCGTAGGCTGCAACCCCTGCTGCAGTGGGTTACCATGTGCAACCAGCGTGAGCTGCGGTACAGAAGCTGGGACTGATCTGCCTCTCCCGGGAAGAGCGCAATGATGGTGCCAACTTGGGCCAGTGAAGCAGCGTCCTCCACAACTAGACTGAAGAACAAAACGACAGCAACTTGTCTGTTCCCCTTCCCCCAATTCCCTAAAAAAATCTTAAAAAAAAAAAAAAGAAGTACATATTGGTTGTTACACAGTAATCATAGGCATGTAGGGTATAACAAGGAATATAGTCAATAACATTGTAATAACTATGTATGGTTCATATTGATATTAGATTTGTTGGGGTGATAGATGGGAGGTATTGGGGGAGGCAGGATGAAAATGACGAAGGGGTTAAGAAGTTACAAAATAGTCTTGGGAATGGAAAGGAAAGCACAGGGAATATAGTCAATGAGACGGTAATAAGTATGTATAGCGCCGGGTGGGTACTAGACTAGTCAGGGGGTCATGTCTTAAATTACACAAATGTCTAACCACTATGCTGTACACCTGAAATTAATACAAAATATATTGAATTGTCAAAGTAATTGAAAATAAAAAGTGGGGGAAAGATGAAGGGGAATAAGAGGTTTAAATTTCCAGGTATAAAACAAATAAGTCATGAGATGTAATGTACAGCATGAAGAATATAGTCAATAATATTGTGATAGCGTGGTACAGTGTCAGATAGTTGCTGGACTTATCATGGTGATCACTTCTTTAGATATATAAATGTTGAATAAATATGGTGTACCTCCATACTTATACTTATAAACCAATATAATATTGTATGTTAGCTATATTTTAATAAAAATCTTTTTTAAAAAGTAAGTATAATACAAAGAAAAAACTAATTTGCATCATAAACCTTCTAGTTGTACTTTGAAACTTTAATATAAAAATAAAAAAACATTAAATTTCTAATAATAATAATAATAAATCCAAAATAAGGCAGAAAGAGAGGAAAAGTAAGCAAAGAACAGGTGGAACAAATAGAAAACAATAAGATAGTAAATTTGAACCAAACCATATTAATAATCATGTTAAATGTAAATGGTTTAAATACCCTAGTTAAAACACATAAATTATCATATTGAATAAAAAAGCAAGACCCAATACAGATGCTCCTCAACTTATGATGAAGTTATGTCCCAATAAACTGATAGCAAATTGAAAATACTATAAATCAAAAATGTATTTAATACACCTAATTTACTAATATCCTAGCCTACCTTAACTGTGCTCAGAACAGTTACAATTAGCCTATAGTTGAGCAAAATCATCTGACTGCACTGCCCAGCATCACAATAAAATATCATGCTGCGTGTTATTAGCCCAAAGAAAGATCAAAATTCAAAGTACATTTTTTGTAGGTCAAACCACCATAAGTCAGGGACAATCTCTATATTCTGCCCCAAAGAAACTCACATTAAATATAAAGATACAAGTCAATTAAAAGTTTAAAAAAGTGAAAAATATATAGCATGCTAACAAACAAATATCAACTAAGTATGTGAAAATTACTTTGCTATGATGAGGTGCCCACCTAACTTTATTTGTGAAAAACAATATTTATGGAGCATGGAATATATTTGAAATCTCTATGCCTTCCTATCAATTTTGTTATAAACCTAAACCTGCTCTAAAATATAAGGTCTTAAAAAAAAAGCAACAGGGCTGGCCGAGTGGTGCGATGGTTAAGAGCTGGCTTGGGACGCCAGAAGGCCCCGGTTCGGATCCCACATATGAGGGCCAATGACACTGCCTTCCACAGCTAAGATGCTGAACAACAGCTCAACCTGGAGCTGGGCTGCCGTGAGTCGCTGGCGATGGCATAGGCTGCAGTCTCCTGTGGCAGTGGGTTGCCATGGGCTACCGTGTGTAGCCAGCAGCCAGCGTGAGCGGCCAGCAGCCGCAGTGAGCAGCCGTCCAGAAGCCGGCGACTGATCTGCCTCTCCTAGGAAGAGCGCAATGATGGTGCCAATTTGGGCCAGTGAAGCAATGTCCTCCACAACTAGACTAAAGAACAAAATGACAGCAACTTGTCTGTTCCCCTTCCCCAATTCCCCAATAAAAATCTTTAAAACCAAAACAAAACAAAACAAAAAAACCCCAACAGTATCTACAATTGTTTAAGTATCTTCTGTTAGTCACCCTGTTCAATGTTCCTTAAACATCATCTAAGTGATGTTTCATGTATTTCATCACTGTAGGAGAAACCCTTGTTTTATTAGGGGACAGTCACATTTATAGCGTCTGCTTAAGGAAATCAGGTGTTAAATGGGGGAGTAAACCTCAGCAGCAGTGTATTGATTGTGACATCCAGACATCGTCAAGAGAAAATATTGTCATTTTTGTCTCAGTACACACCGACAGAATCTTCAAAATAATGACTAAGTTGGCAATGGACTTTGGATAAGAGAGTCTATTTCTACAGAGGCTGAGAAAGCCTGGCCTTTTTTTGGAAAAGTTTTCCTTGGAAGTCACATCAACCTGGGCAGTAAAGCTGAAATGGTGGAGCAGTTTCAAAGTCGCTAAGTGACCCTTCCAGCTTGGGCTGAGATGAGTCACCCACCAGGTACAGAGGCAGCACAAATAGCTTCAGCTGAATAAAGGGCAACTGCAACTCCTGCCTTCAGTGTAACTGCAACCGGACGCAGGCTGCAGCAAAGCAAATGTTCCAGGTTATGTTTCCTAATGCCCGTCCTGAAATTACACGTTCTCCTAACACTGCACCTTTCCAATGAAGAGATACCGTAAATTCTAATACATTATTTATTTGTGTTATATTCCCAACAAATAGTGAATTATTTTTATTATTTTAAAATTTTAATTTATACATTTTTATTTTTGACAAGAATTTGAAAAATAGTATAGTTTGTGTACCATTCACCCAGCTTCCCACCATTGATAACTTCTTATATGATCATAGTACATTGTCCAAGGCAGTAAATCAACCCTGATACAGCACAATTAACTGAACTACCGACAGTGTTTGTATTTCACCAGTGTTTGCATGTATTTTTTTTATTGGAAGACGAGGGGGTACATAGTTCTATGAAATCTTATTACATATTTGTGTAACGATTACAATCAGGAAATTGAACTATTCCATCACCACAAAGACACTTCCTCATTTTACCTTTTTATAGTCAAATCCTACACCCAACCTTCATTCCTAGCAACCACTGATCTGTCTTCCATTACTATAATTGTGCAATTTTGGTAATATTATATAAATGGAATCATACATTATGTAACTTTTGGAGATTGCCTTCTTCACTCCACATAATGACATCAAGAAAGATCCAAGTGCTTGTATCAATAGTTCATTCTTTTTTACTGTTGAGTGTTATTTAATTAGTGGCATGCACCCAGTTTGTTTTTCTATTTATCCATTTGAGAACATTTGGGTTGTTTCCAGTTTTTGGTGATTGTAATTAAAGTTGCTGTGAACATTCATGTAGGTTTTTGTGTGAACATTAGGTTCCTTTTCTCTAGTATAAATACCCAAAAGTGTGATGGCTGAGTTACATACTAAGTGGATGTTTCACTTCATAAGAAATTTGCAAACTTTTTATCAAAGTGGTTGTAACATTTTACATTCCCATCAGCAATGTGTAAGACATTTATATATTTTTGCTTCACATCCTTATTGGCATATTTTCAGCTTTTTATTATTATGTTTATTTATTTTTTAAAATATTTTACTGGGGAATTGGAGGAGGGGAACAGGGAAGGGGAACAGACAAGTTGCTGTCCTTTTGTTCTTCAGTCTAGTTGTGGAGGACACCACTTCACTGGCCCATGTTGGTATTATCATTGCACTCTTCCTGGGTGAGGCAATCGCTTGCCAGCCATTGGACAGCCGCTGACGGCGGCTCATGGCAGCTCACGAAAGCTCACTCCCACAGCAGGCCAAACCCACTGCAGCCTATGCCATCACCGGTGACTCACGGCAGCCCAGCTCCAAATAGAGCTGTTGTTCACCATCTTAGCTGTAGAGGACGCAGCGTCACTGGCCTTCATGTGGGATCCAAATCGGGGCCCTGCTGCTCAGAGCTGGCTTCCCAAGCCAACTCCTACCCAACACGCCACTCGGGCCGGCCCTATTTTCAGCTTTTTAAAATTTATTTTAGCCATTCTCATATGTGTATACTGGGTCTTTGTGTAATTATTGTTCATTGTATTTCTCTCTCACTAAGCTGTCAATTCTAGGAGGTCAGGAACTTTGTCATATTTTTGGCCTGACCAAGCTTGATGCTGTCCAGATGAGAAGATACAAGAAAGAAAAAGGAAAGGAAGGGGGAATTGGAAGGTGGAAGAGAACTGGTGGGGAAGAAACAAATGGATGAGGAATCTGTGGGGCCAAATGCCACAGTTTGCTCAAACTGCCAGGCTGTTTGCTCAAATGCCAGGCTGTTGTTCTGCCTACGAGAGAAGACTGCTGGGCCCCCCAGGAATGAGACTATTTCTGCAGGCGTCTGGACATCTGCCCTCACAGCGGCACTCACCTCCTTTAAAACCGAATGAGGACTTCAATGATGTGTCACCCTTTCTATTCTTTCGTAAGTTCACACCACCAAAAAGGGAGAAGGCACACCTCTTATCCCTTGGCTTGTCACCCCATAACCTTGTTCCTGATGAATCAGGCCTGTGTTTACTTGCAGAAGACTAAAAGGAGATGCATCTGATATATAGAGGGGGGCCATTTTAAACTCCGTATTAGACTCCTCCTCTTGACAAACCATAGGTTGCTATTTTACACTGGAACAAATATTATACCACTTTTGTGGATGAGAGGAGAGAATGCATGAAATGCAAATTATCCTAACAAATCTTGGATGTGGCTTGTGCACATATACAGTGCTAACTAAGGAAATTGGGGAGAAAGGTTGTCTTAGGCTTCTTTTTAAGGCCTGTTACCTTTTGCAGGAACTCTTGTTCATTCTTTCACCTGAATGAATACTCCCATTCAATTCCTCTCTTCCAACCCTCTAACCCCCATCACATTCCATTAACCCTCCATCGGGCACAATGCATCTACTAGATGGGTGTATGACATTTATTTATTTAAATTGAAAATGAATGACAATAACATGTAAGCATGCTTATTATTCAGGATGAGATTTTAATTTGCCACAAAGTAAAAACAATATATGTTTATGACATAAATTCAATAGAAAAACCAACAGAAATTCAAAACATAAAACAAAATTTGTCATTTAATAAAATAACAAAATCTAATCTGATTGCTCTTCATCAGCTTCATTGCCATCCAATTTCTAGTTGAAACAATGTTCACAAATCATTGTCCCATGTTCTAAGCACTGAACTAAGTCACAAACACGACTGGCGATAGATTATGGTAGAGGGGGAAGATACGGAAATGATGAGTCATGATGCTTGACTGTTAGACATTTGAAAATTTGTGTGCAATGAATCTGTGAGATCAGCTGCACCTGACAGAGGGTGAAATTCCTTCTCTCTTAGAAAGGAATAATAAGATTTAATGTATCGTCTTCCTCATTACCAAAGGATAATGTTCTATTTCCGGAATTTTAGGCAGCTGCCAACTTGGCAGAGTTTTCCCATCCATCCTCCAAGCTCTGAATTCATGAAGCAAATCACATGGATGGTTATCCATTTTGCCTATTTACAAAGTGAGCCCTTCCTCCAAGACATGGTCTTCAGTTATAGTTCTGTTTACTGTGTTTTTCTACCAACAATAAGATGCACCATGAAAGAACTTTATATGAAGACTCGTGATTGATTTAGTCTGACATTTACATCACATTTGGTACAAGCCGCTCTAAATCCAGAGTTTGAAATACTAAACATATTTAGCTTATTGGGATTTGTCAATCTACTTAAAAATAAAAATAAAACATAATTGGAGATATTCTAAAACTAATAATTTCAGAATTATTCAACCAGTATTTATAATTAAATTATTATAGGCAAGTCACGAGCTAAACTCTACAGAGCTTACAAAAGGGGATGATGAAAACTTTTCCTTTAAATCACATTAGCCAGTCTAGTGGACATGGATTTTTAAATAACCATTTTAAGAGGATTTTTAAGCATTTAATATTTTATTCCAGCTTCTTCATTATATCTGAGTCGACTTTAAATCAATCTTGTGTTCATTGTAATGAAGTAAGGCAAAAATGTAATGTCAATTTTTCATGTCAGAGTCGGTACCGAAAGCTTCTATGACCCAGAGACTAAGCGTTGTGTAGCCATTCCAGGTAAAAGTGTTTTTTGGTAGATGTGCAATATTAGTCACAGGACACAGCCAAAGCTCTCCTCCTCTGCAGGCTCTGTGCTCACTCATCCCATGTCTCAGTTCCCCTTTCAGTTTTGTAGGCAGAGTGTTCAACAGTGTAATTTATAAATTAGATAGAGTTGAATCGAAATCACACCGAAATAATATTCTTATTGGAGATGCAGGCATATCTTAGAGGTCTTTTAAACAGTTGATTTAAATAAATTCATCTGTAGGTAATATTGAAAATAAGTTAATAGTTCTGAAAATACCACTAACATTGAAGGCAAACAGCACATTTAGTTGTACACAATATATATGTCAAATATTGTGACAAGTAAAGCTGTGCACTCCAGCTGAAAAGAAACTATGCCCTGTGGCCATCGGAATTGATGCTATATTAGCTCTGCGAAGAGATTTTTAAAACTCATACCTACGATCTCTGTTTTTCTCCCTAAATTTGGGCTTCAGCTTTCTTGTTCACCACTGCATTTCAAGTCTGCAGCAGTGTCTGACTCAAGGGTGAAGGACTGATGAAAAGTTAGAATTGTTTAAAAGCTGCATATGAACGTTCTGCAGGGCCCATATGTACAACCACATCTCAGGTAAGCACAGGACAAACTGTAGGAGATCTCTGTTAGCCATAAAAATAGACAATTTTAAGAAAAGGGAAATTTTTTCTAGCTAATTAACCACCACAAAAGTGACCGAAGAACACATGTAACCTCAGAAGTGGGCTAATATACTATGTTTGCCCTGTGCTGCCCATATATGGCCTCTGGCAAAGGGATGAGTTTGTCATACTTTACTCCAAATCCTGTGGTTTTATCATTTGGAGACCATGGAGTTTAAAGAACTGGTACTTCATATAAGGACTAACTGGTCTGTGGAAAGCAACACTATTTTTGCACATCCAGTGTTCCATCTGAGTGATGGGGTTTGCAACTCTAGCAAGATTAACAAATGACTTCAAGCACTGGAGAGTTATCCTTACCTGTCCTGGGGTCTTCTTTATAGAGAGCCCGTGATGTAGAGGCAGCGAGTTCCAGAAGGAAAATTCCTCTACTTTTCCTGTTTACAAAGTACGTTCTTACCACTGCTCATGATTTTGCTTAAATGTGTCAAGCTTTTATTAAAAAGCATATTGTTTGAAAATAGAGAACTAATGAACTAAATAATAAGGAGATTGGGAAGTAATGATTAAGGTGGTTAGTACAGAATTAAAAGTAGGAACAAAAAATTGAGAGATAAGAGAAGTTAATAATCTAAATAACCCCAAAAAAGAAGCTATAGTAAAAATAGTAAAAAATAGTAAAAAAAAAAGAAGCTATAACCCCAACACACAAGCTATAGTAAAATAACAACTTGGAAATTAAAAAAAAAAAAGAAGTTTAGAATCATCACAGTGAATAGACCCATGAACACAAGTGGAAGGCCCGTGTCTGTTGGGGTTTTTGTAGTTGAGCATGAATAGCTTGGAATCTTCAGAAAACTTGCTGCTGGGAAACTTGGATACTCCTCGGAAACGGGTGATGCGGCTTCATCCAGGGCAGCAGTACAAGGCTGGGGCTGTGCAGGAAGCTCTTCTCAATGGAAGAGCAGACTAACCTAGAATTTAATCAGAATCCTATTGAATTTTCAATAGGTAGCCTCTCCTAATTTCAAGTAAAGAGTCAATTTCTCAAAATTACATATATTCATGAGAATTCCTAGGAGAAGAATGTTAGCTTGATTCTTAGTAACATCAGCTGGAAAAAGAGATTCCCCTGGTTCCAAAAATGCAAGCTTCCAAAACCTGTGTACGCTTTTCTAGCCAGCAGGTTTACCTTCCTTACCAAGAACAATGAAAACAAATAAAATATTACATAGTTTCCAATGATAGCCTTTTACTTTGATATCTCAGATTCAGGTATTCTGAAGTAAAAATAAACATGAAATTTCAAATAGGGAATGTTTGGGATTATCATATTTCTTATACAAATATTTGGATGGAAAATCATAGAATCTGATATGGCACTTATGAAATAAAAAGAAATAAAGTTAACTATAAAATATGCCTCATAAATATTACAGACATTTCCTTATGTAGACAAAATGCTTAAAATCAAGAAGGAAACACTTCAAAATTTAATATTTATTTGAAAGACAATACAGTTTGTGTTGAAGACATTGTTTGCCTAGGAGAAAGGCCTTAAAAATGGAATAGAAAAATGTGACATGTTTAATTGATTTGATTGGAAATATCAGTCAAATGGAATCACTTGCTTCTCTCCAGAAGTGTACAAGATACCACACAAAATTTTAATTTTATTTACTTTATTAATACAATCCAAACTTAAGAAATGAGGAAAAGACACAAAAACAAGATTTAGCTGAACTATACAAAGAGAACCAAAAGAGTGACAAGATTTTCAATTGGTGACAATTTTATTATGGAATGTTATCTTATTAACTAATATAAAAATAAATCTACAATAGCAACTGGGACTCAAACTGAGCCAGGACGCAGCACACATGACACCCAACACAGTCAGGGAGGTGCCACGTGGACCTCATATCCTCTTTGGCTGGCTCGCACTTTCTGGCCTTTGACCTGAAACCTGTACAAGGACTGACACCTCACAGCACAGGATTTGCAGCTAGATATATTTTCTCCTCAGCTTACAATCAGTTATGTACCATTTCTGTTTCTCATAGCCTCTTTCTTTTTAGATAGTGACAGAGCTCAAGAAAAAACTCACCTGGCCAGTGGTGAGTAGGGAAGGATAGAAAAGTACTTTGAGATGGGTTAGAAGTAATTTGGGAGTACCAGTAGACTCTGATAAATGAAGAGATTAGAATGAGCATCATCAAAAAGGACTGAGGTGAGAGGCACACGGGTAACTCACAGAAAAAGACAGAGCTGGATAACATTGAAGATGGGAGTGTAACATGGTTACATTTGGGAAGTTGCACACCCAACAAACAATCAAAAGGAAGAAAACTGGAGTGGAGAGTATGTCCTTTTACATTTTTAAGATGAAGGCATTTTAAAAAAGGAATCCAGAAGCCAAATCAAAAATTAAAAAAAATAAAATAGCAATAATGAGTGTTTAAAATAAAATGTAACACAGAAGGAAATAATTCTTTTACTGTCACTTGACTTTGTCCAAATTTTTATAAAGGTTATATTAAGTCAGGCCAGTTTTGCTTTATTGGTAATTGATACATTTTATCAGACATTTCTGAGGAAAAGAAGAGAACCCAATTGACATCTCTCAGGTAGACTGGGAGAGTGGAAAGGAAGAGAGTATATAAAAGGTAAGTCTCCACAGTCTTCACACTCACTCTTCATGCTCACAGTGTCTTTAACCTGCATGTTAAATGAGAGGGTTGGATCAGAGAACATCATCACCGAGGACAACAGCATTATGACCACAGGTGTAAGCGGCTCAGCATGCTACTGAGGACCACGAAGCACGTGAGCACCTTGGGAGAGAAGTTTCTGTGCAGAGAAGAGGAAGGAGAGGCACACACCAAAGGTTCTGCCTTATATGCCCGTTCTATATCTGGAGGTAATGCTGTCATCCCTTGAATCTGAAAATGGAAGAGCAGACAATGCCGTGAGTGACTGTTCTAAGAGCAGGACTGCAGCCAAGCTTGCTTAGCCCTGCACTTCCGCAGGGATAGAAGGGGTGAGGGGTGGCAGGAGTGGATGGCTGCTGACCCATTGTCAAACACCAGGGGGAGTCAGAACCTTAGGGGTTCTGAGGCAAGGGGAGAAGAGGGCCAGACATGCCTTTGGGAAAGAAGCGATACAAAACAGTATCCATTGCTTTTTTGAAATTGCTATCTCATCCTAACCCTGCTTCATTGCAACTTCAGTTTTAGAATAAATTTCCCTCTGCAAAGGAAGTGGAATCAGTAGTTTTCAGTCAACCCAAGTAATCACTAAACAAATAATCAGCTAGACCATTGGATTTATGGATATTGGTCTGTTGCTTAGATTTTACCAGTTGGGGATTCAGGTAAAATGGACATCTGGTTTCCCTGAAGATGAAAACAAAGTAGGGCTTACCGACCACTCTGCGTTGTCTGTCTTGGAGCACCTCACATTGACTGGCAGGCTAAGGACAAGCTGATTGAAGGAGAGGCCTTCCTTTTTAGTCCATTTAAACTTATTCATTGCGTCCATGAAGGAAAGATTTTTATATTGCTTGGGGCTTTTGATAATGAAAGGCCAGGTCCTGAATTAAAATAACAAACAAACACAAAAAAACAAAAAGCTCACAATTAGTTATATTCAGAACAAAAGCATTGCACATTTCCATTACTTTTCAACATTCTAAGATATAATAGATCTCATACTTGTTTATTTTTACAAACATAGATAACCTAATACAATGTATTGATGAACTCATCAACAGTTACTAGAAGAAATACACAGCACTTAAAAAGCCTTTTTTTAAACTGAGATTCCTTGTTTTAGTAGCAGATGGGTATTATTTTTAGACAAATAATTTTGGTTCAGAAAGCTTCCCCAGAGCCTCACAATTTCTCACTTTTTTTCTTTTTTTTTTTTTGGCTCTAGTTAACAATATAACTGGTAAGCAATCAGTTCTAAAGAGTGTAATGCTAATGGTGTAATAAAGAAATGTGTATGTTCTCAAAAGGTACTACTGTAACAGATGGAAATCTCAATTCCATACAGTTGAAAAGCCTGACCCCTAGTGGTTGCCCTCTTTTGGTTTACCTAAGAGGAGACAAATACAAAAGATTGAAATTCAGTGTTTTTAAAATTTTATTGAGAAAAAAATATTCTTCAGACGATACACTGTGTTTCTACTTGCCACTCTGAAAAAAGCACATGTTAAACGTCCAAGAAAGAAAGAAAAAATCACCGAAGAATGGTAAGACCTGTGTGAAAAGATACTCTTTACTAACCATAAGCGTATATTATTGATTCTTGAAAAGAGGGAAAGTGTAAGTGTTGACACATAACGAAATTTTTCCTGAATGAATCCGTGGATCTTCCAGGAGATTATCATGGGCAACCAGCAGGTATCTGGCTCCCATGACACACCAAGAAGATGTTACAGTAACTACCAACTAATTAATCTCCAGCAGAGAAATCTACATTTTAATAATTGATCTTTATAATTTCTTTGTGTGTGTCATTATCCTCTCTCACACGTACAACCTACTCAGGCACATTGAATATTATCTTTTTAAGTAAATCAAACACCCTTTATTATTTTTTCAGAGTCATTAAGACAAATTTTTAATCTCTAACTTAAAACTACTTCCTCCATTCTCTAGTAAGTGATACAATGAGTAAAATGATGCATAATATGTGAAGATTTTTTCCTAGTCTTCATTCCTAATTTTCTTTTTCCTTTAATTAAAGTCGCCATATCTTTGTTGAGTTTCAAGTGCATTATTCTGTAAGAGACTTTAAACACCATAAAGAAAGAGCAATCAGCATCACACTACATTAAGCATATGACCTAAAATCTATAGCATTGTAAAATTAAACATGCTGTGAAGACTTGCAGAGATACAATTCAGGAATGATTAAAAGAAAAACTTGACTTGAAAGGGGCCTATTATGATTACATACAATGTCTTTTTAAATACACTAAAAGCTATATCTAGGTTTTATTAAATATGAAATAATTTTAAATCAAATAATAAAAAGAAAATTTACTTTTCAAAAAAGGTAAGATCTCTATTTTGAAGAAAAAGAAAAATCAGCTACTTAACTAGGGAAATGCTGGTGGGAAACCATGAACCTGTGACCACCTAACGCACCACAAGGTGGCAGTGGAATCTCTACTAACGCGCTGCGATGGCTTAAATCTTCTGAATTTTATTTGCAGTCTCAAGGATAAGAATGAATACTGTATTTTTGTGTATAGATAAAATCTTTAAAAGCTTTGCTGATAGAACATATCAGGAAACTAATTTTTTTGAGATTTCACACCAGAAACTAACATAAGAGGTATAAACACATTTGTTAACTTCCTATAAACAGGTGGAAAGGATGTGTGTGTGTGTGTATATATATATATATATATATATATATATATATATATATATATATATATATATATATATATATATATAAAGGCTAATCGAATGGTTCAGATGTTAGAGAAAGCATGACTGAGCAACCTGGGGATGTGGTCCCAGTCTCTCTCAGCTAACATCACTGTCTCATGTTTATTGTCACCTTTCCACTCCTACTGACTTTGTTCAGGCCCTTTTTCTATAATAACATCACACCGTCATCACTACCCTTTCCAGCCTATCCCACCCGCCGCTTCCAGATTACCCCCGGAAAAAAGAGAAGGAAAAAACACAAGGAGGAGAAATCCTGAAAAAGTAAATATTTAACCTGAATATTTTTCCTTAAAGACCAAACTTTAAACCAGAAACAGGTAACCTTGAAGTAGCAAGTTTTTCTGCTATCACTGAGACTGGGAGTTAGGAATATTAGAAGTATTCTAGAAATTAAAACAGTTACATTCCTGCACATCTGGGCAATGTGTAGATGCCTATCCAGATATACAGATAAATAAAAGAGTATTATTTATATCACTGTAATTGATAAACATAAATCACCTTAATATTATGATTTAATATTCATGAGTAATTTTCCTTTGTATGTTTAATCTAATCAACAAGTTGATTTAAATATATATATATATATATATATATATATATATATATATATATATATATATATGTGAACATGGAATAAACTTAGATGATCCAAAATAATTTTGGGAAAAGAAAAAAATGACATTTGGGACTTACCTGCTCTTATTTGAAAACATATTATGAAACAGGTCGTCGGAAAAGTCATGATGCATTTTTGCAATGAAAAACATAGACAAATATGTCATGACTTTTCCAAAGACTTAGTATAATAATCGAATGTGGTATTTTAGTAAGGCTAAACATATACAGCAATGAAACAAAATTCAGAGTCCAGAAATAGTCACTATATGGTTAAATGATTTTCAACAAACATTCCAGGGTAAATCAACAGAAAAAGGGTAGGTTTTTTGATCAAATGGTTCTTGAACAACTTGCTATCCATATGAAAAACAATAAACCTCAGCATTTACCTCAAACCACCCACAAAAATTTATTCAAAATGAATCATCAACCAAAATGTAAAATCTAAAACTATAAACTTCTTAGGGGACAAAAAGAAAAACAGGAGGAAAATCTTTATGACCTTGGGTAGGCAAAGATTTCTTAAACAGGATAGATATCAAAAGCACAAAACAAACCAAAAATGATAAAATGAACTTCAAACAATACAGCTTACAAAATGAAAATCAAGTCACAGGCTAGGAGAAATTAATTATGTGTAAAAATATATCTTAAGAGGACTTATGTCCAAAGTATAAAGAACTCTTTAAAAATATAAAAAATTCTTACAAGTCAATAAAACAACCCAACTAAACAATGGACAAAAATTTGAACAATTAAAAAGGGACATTTATAAATGACCAATAAGCATGTGAAAAGAGGCTCTACATTGTTGGTTACAAGTGAAATGGAAAATAAAACCATAGTATGACATAACTACATACACATTAAAATAGATAAAATTTAAAATGTTGAAAATGGAAAACATTGAGAAGAATGTTAAGCAATAGGAGCTCTTATACATTACTGGTGAGAATGTAAAAAAGGTACACTATTTTGGAGAGAATTTTGAGAGTCTGATGAAATAAATATAAACAGCATACAATCCAGTGATTCCGCCACTAGGTATTAACCCAGAAAACTGAAAACATATATTCATACAAAGACTAATACAATATTGCCCATAGTAGCTTTCTTCCTAAAAGCCAGAAACTGGAAACAATCCAAATGTCTGTCAAGTGAATCGATAAATGAACTTGGGCGCATCCACAAAGGTGAATACCACTCAGTAATAAAAAGGAATGGACTACGGACCATGCACCAGCATAGATGAATCTCAGAAACCTTGTAAGTCAAAGAAAACAAGCACAAAAGGATGCATAGTGTATGATCTCATTTCTATAAAACCTAGAAAAGATCTCTAACATAGTGACATAAAGCCGGCTGATTCACAGTTTCCTGGGGACTTTGTGTGGGAAGTGGAAACTTTTGGGGGGTGATGGAAATATTCTATATCTCATTTATGATGGGGTTAAATATATGTACACATCTGAGGAAACTTTCTAACAATATAATTAAATAGGTGCATTTTATTGTATATGAGTTCTGCCTCAAGCAATATGACTTGAAATAAAATAATAAAACAGGAATAAAAACACATCAACAAGCCAAAGAAAAGAGATACAACATAATGCCACAAACTTTATAGTCTAATTGTTAAAGAAGAAAGCCAGAGGGCAGGCCGAGTGGCGCATTGGTTAACAGTTGGCTTGGGACATCAGCTCTGAGCCGCAGGGTTCCGGTTGGGATCCCACATGAGGGCCAGTGACGCAGCCCTCTACAGCTAAGATGGTGAACAACAGCTCAACCTGGAGCTGGGCTGCTGCGAGTTGCCAGCGACGGCGTAGGCTGCAGTGAGCTACCGTGAGTGGCTGTCCAATGGCCAGTGAGTGACTGCCTCACCCGGGAAGAGCGAAATGATAATAGCAACATGGGCCAGCGAAGTGATGTCCTCCACGACAAGACTGAAGAGCAAAAGGACAGCAACTTGGCTGTTCCCCTTCCCTGATTTCCCAACGCTGTTCCCCTCCCCCAATTCCCAAATAAAATTAAAAAAAAAAAAAAAAAAACAAGAAGGAAGCTAAAAAGCCTGACTTCACAAGGCACAACTCAGAATACCGCTGACACTCTCAAGTCAATGGATGTTGGGAAGCACACAGCGAAATTGAGTCTTCCTGATAAGAAGTGAAGGCTCAAGGGCTGCAGCAGGTTTGACAGCTTGATATAAGACCGGGGACATTCCCACGTGGAAAGGGATTCAGCCCCTACCAGTAAGAAAACTTCCTTGCATAGATTTTCATAAACTCTGAGGAAAGAATAACCCATGTACTGCAATATAGGGTGTAGTACCACCGCTGTACTCACAGCCCTTTACCATCAAAATATGCAAAAGTACGTACATAACGTGTATCACCCAAACCTCAAACCATGGTGTGGAGAGAAAGAAAGCTATTCTCAGATTTGCTTAGAACAGGGGTTGGCAAACTTTTGAGACAGAAGAGCCAATCCTGTCCCTCACAACAATTTAAAAATTATTCGAGAGCCACAAAACAAATGAAATCACCATTATGTGAATAATATCCTTTAAAATTTTTATGAATGAAACTATGATAGTTTTATTTTCATTTTCAATTTTATTTCAGAGCCACATGTATGTACCCAAAGAGCCGCATGTGGCTCGCGAGCCTCAATTTGCCGACCCCTGGCTTAGAAGGAAGTCAAGAATTTACCTGTATTTTATCAAAGAGAACTTTTAGACAGAACTGATTCAGCAGGAGCAAGAAATGACATAACCATGCAAACATAGGGTGAAAAGGGAATTATATTACATTTCATGTAAAGAGACAGAAAAAACTAACTCTAGAAGAAAATATAAACCAATTACACTGGAGAGAATTCCCACAGTGTTCCATGTTATAAGTTTATTTAATAAGAACATGAATTCAGTTAAAGGAGAGCTCAAATACAAGATGATAAAATGACAGAATGGGATTGAAAGGGAGATAGCAGATCAAAGGAAATAAATTTAAGACAAAATGACTTTAGCACCAAATAAATTAGAAAAAGCAAAAAGCAGACGAGCACTTCTGAAAAAATTACAAGGGAAAATTCTTGAAAAAAAAAAAGTCCCAAATAGATTATAAAAACATTATTAGATATAAGAAAATTTCCCTGAAACTAAAAAAAAAAAGTAGATATATGTACTAACAGAACACTTTGTGTTTCAGGAAAATATAATTCAGATGCTCAACACTGAAATATGTTCAATTTAACTTAGCATTCTACAGGTAAAGGACTTATACTTCCATTAATCCAAAGAGATCTCCGTAGTAGAGTAAAAAAAAAAAAAAGACCCCAATATATTTTATCTAGCCAAATGCTGTCCAAATATGAATGCAGAAATTCTCAAATGTAAAAGAACTCAGGGCATAAAGCACCCGGAAGCCCTTCTTGATTAAACAACTTAAGGATAACATCCTAAAGAATCAAATTAAAGACCTCAGAAATGCAAAAGTCATATAAAGATTAGGGATTATCATTGAATCTATTTAAAAATAAAAGTTGCATTCAAAATTGTGAGAATTAGGTTTCAGAATTAAATGTGAAAATTAAAAAGACTTGGCAATACAAAAATCATAATTTAATAATAAGTGTTTGGAGGTGGGAGACAATGCGAGAGTATGAATATCCCTTTTTTGCGTGATCTAAAATCGAAACATGTTTTATAAAAAGTGAGTGCAACATCTTAATGTCTTTCATGATCTATTTTCTCAACATTTGGAGCCTCTTTATAATATAAAATATTTATGGTTAAAAACAAAAGCAACATCTATTTGAAGTTCAACAACTGTTCAGTTTTAGTTTATTTTTCTTCTAATTTAAAAAGTTAAAATTTAATGTTTTTGTTTAAAATAGGACACAAATTAGGATCTTTATAACAATAATCTATTCATCTTTATATCAATACCTACATAGAAAGATGACTATGTTAATATTCAATTAATGTTAGTACTGTTTATTTCTAACAAAATTTGAGGTGGCAGCTTTTATCTTTTTTTTTGGAAAACTTTTTTCTGCATTATCTAAACTCTTTATAATAAGCATGTGTGATTTTTACACATTATAAAGTGATTGTTCATATAAAGAAAAATAGAAACACTTCTCGATTGTTTTTATAGAACAAATAACACAAGAATTTTTCATCACATAAACCACCCTGGATATACATAGAAAGGGTTGATATGTGGTGAGCAGAGAATACAGACTTGATCTAAACTCATTATCTATTCTGTTATCTAATCTTTATGCGTTTTTGTTTTTCCTTAAGCCTTGGCAGATCTGCAGGAGGTAGAGAAAAATCGCATTCCCGGAACAGACAATTCCTGAGACAAGATGGAGTTGTCTCTATTTTTCTACCAAGTCATCCTCTAATCTTAGGATTGCTACAGAATGCTTAAAATGAAACAGGGCTTCTAACTAATTATTATATTAAAAGCATAGAATAGGAGATTTGGGGTTATACGTTATATGATATTCCTTTTTAGTATTGTATCCTGAAACCAAATTAGCAATCTTCTTTTAAGCAAAACAGAAAAAGCACCTGAATCATTCCTCTCTTTCTGATCTTTTAGCCAGTAACTTGTTGGTCTTCAATACTACTTATGTCACTGTGACAATGAACTAGACTTGAAAGTTTGATTTAAAGTCCACACATCTATTTTATAATGGGCTCTTTTCCACTCATATTTTTGAAGAATATATTACTTAACCATATAGATAAGTGCATTTATGTGGACAATGGCATCTCGGGTCTTATTCTCTGAAGCCATTCTCCTGTCCTTCTAAGTGATGAAAAGCCCAAATTCAGTATTTCCTGGAGGAAACCAAAGGTGAGGCACTGACAGAGCTCCCTGGGACATGGGAGGTGAGCATTTTCAAAGGCTTCACACAAGATGAACACAAAAGAAAACAACTGGACCATAGAACGTATTTCAAATCATCATCTTGTAAACACACAGCTTTGAATGTCCATTTGTTTTCCACATGCTCTCAAATTAACCCAATTAGGAAATATTTCTAGTCAACATGTAAAAAATATCCTAAAGGAATAAAAGGCTAGGTGTTAGTAAGAAACAATATAATATCAATATTTTTTTAAAAGACTTAGTGTTTTTAGAATGACATTTTAGGTACTGCTTTGATTTTTATTAATATTTTATATGTACAAATAATATGTATTAATTATATGTATAATTATTTATTTTGAATAAAAGGCATATATATATATGCCTTTCATATATATATATATATATATATGCCCATTTATTATGTAATATAGGACATTGAACAGTTTCTTAATCTTTCAGTTTCCATTTCATCCTCTATAAAACTGGGATTGCAAATCCTGCTCTACCTATTGGAATTGTGTGAAAATAAAGTACGTGAAATCATGCATGTGAAAATACTACATAAACCATAAACTAATTTATATAAGCATTTTGTTATTTGTATTTTAGTGGTTCAAGACTTTTGGTTCGATGGCCATTGTGTTGTTTGGAAAGGAACTCAGTAGAACACATCTATGAGTAGGAAGCTTACTTTAAAGAGAAAGGTGTTCTTAGTTCATAATTTATAATCCCTATAATATTTAGAAACAAAAAGTAGACCATAGTTATACATTCTCCTTCAGCATCTGCAATTTATCACATCCTCATTAAGTGTTTTTTATCCTTTCCTTAAATATACCCCCTCAAAAATCTATGTGTATCTTTTGCCTAATTATGTCACTTTCTTTCATTTTGAAAAGTCCTAATCATTAGAAAATTCTTTCTTATATTAAAACAAAATCTACATTCCAAAATTTCCACCCGGCACCCTAATTCTTCTCTGTGGTTATTAAGAATAGATAAAACCATCTTTTCTACATATCAACCTTAATATATCCAAAACAGAATTTTCAATTTCTTCTTCAAACAAGTTTCCCTTACACCATCCCACCATTCACACATCATCATTTTTCCTTCACGCTTCCTCTTCTCTGGCCATTTCCCTAAGATGTAACAATCAATGAAGTCCAGTAAGTGCTACTTTCAAAAGATAATCTGAATGTAACCATTTCTCATCAACTCTATGGCCACCGCCTTTATCCAAGGTACCCTCACCTCTCACCTGGACAGTCACAATCGTCTCCTGGTTGGTATTATTCTTTCCAGTCTTGCCCTCCTAGAGCCCTTTCTCAACACAGTAGCCAAACTGACTTTTTTAATACCCTACAATGTCTTTTCCTTGCATTTAAAACCCCAAATCCTTATGTTGCCTATAAAGTCCTACATGCTCTGGTCCCACTTGCTGTCAACTTCCTCACTCATTCTCTACCATATTTCACGCGCTTCAGCCAAACTCACTTTCTTGCTGCTCTTTGAACCTACTAGCTTCATAGCCATCATAGCGTCATTATAGTGACTCTTGTTTCTGCCTAGAGTATACTTGGGTATCTGCATGGCTCGCTTCTCACCACTTAGGTCTCTGTTCAAACATCACCTCCTGCCATGGATTGAATGTGTGTGTCCTCCCTAAAATCATAAGCTGAAATCCTAACACCCAAGGTGATATTATTAAGAGATGGGGCTTTGGGAGCCTCTGCCCTCATGAATGGGATTTAGCGCCCTTATAGAAGCAGCTTGAGGAAGCGCCCTTCCCCCTTCCTGCCATGTGAGGTTACTGTGAGAAGATGACCATCCATGAGGGAGTGGGCCCTCACCAGACACTGAATCTGTCAGCGCTTTGATTTTTGACTTCCTAAGCTCTCGAACTGTGAAAAATAAATGGTGTTTATAAGCCACCTTGTCTATGGTATTTAGGTTAGAGCAAACCAAACTGACACACCTCCCCAGAGATGCTTTCACCATCCTGGTGACAGCAGCTACACACAACCTTCACTGTCTCTATTATTTTTATAACATCAACTAATGTCTAAAATTTTATATTTATATTGTTTGTGTATTAGCTCTCCCCCATTCTAGAATATAATCTTAAGAGGGCAGGAATAATATTCATCTTGTTTATTATGTTATCTTAAGTAGTTCCTATGATATGCAATCGTGCAAAACATATTAACATAGCAGGCCTGAGACTGCCATACTTTGAAATGACTGCTTGGATGGTTGACCTTGGGCTGGCATCAGGAAACTTAAAAACAGTAACCAAGTTTCTATACTCATATCGCTCTTGCTCTAAGTGATTGTGCCTAGACTGTTTGTACAAACAATTCAGCTTATGTTCAACATCTGATTTCCTCCTGGGAGTCTAGAGTTTTGGTACTTGCTAAGCAGAGGGCACCTCTGTGACCAGCCCCCCAAAAGACTCTGGGCACCGAGTCTCCAATGAGCTTCTCCAATTCACAACATTTCATACATCTTGTCATCACTGATGCTGGTGGAATGAAACGCATTCTGTGCGAGTCCACTAGGAGCGGCTTCTTGGAAGCTTGTACCTGTTTCCTGTGGACTTTGTTTTATCCATGTGCCTTTTTCTTTTTCGTCAGGTTGTTTTTTTTCATATCCTTTCTCTGTAACTAATATTAGCCATGGGTACAACTATATGCTGAACCCTTTACATCCTCCTATAAAATCATTGCACCTGAAGGTAGTCTTGGGGACCATGGACAAAGCAACTAGGAAGCTCACCTGATCTCCCCAGTTGAAAATAATCAAGTAAAACAGCACATGGAGAAGTTCCATGACACAGTGATAACTCCAATATGAAGATAGTGCCCATCCTTCTCTGAAACACATTGCCCCTGTCATGGACTTGGCTTCTGACTTACGTGACTGGCCTGTAGATCTCCTTAACACCAATGAACTGAAGCTGCTCCATGATGTCTGGAATGCTTGCACATCGAGTAAGGTTAACTCTTGGGTAATAAAGGAGGTACGAGAGGCACATTTCATTCCTGGTGCTTAGTCCTCCCTGAAAACGGAGATGCTTTACTTAGAAAAGTATATGTTCACCATATAGCACACAAGCCACCAATGCCATATAGTTCCTTCCAATATTGAAATGTAATACATCTTGAAGCTGAAAAATAATAATGACAGTTTAGTTTTTTAAGAGATAGTGACACATTTTAAAACAAATAGAATTATTTTCATCTCTTTAAAAGTTGCCTTTCTTAAATAATCTCATAATTTCCTTCAAGTTCTGTTTATATAATGTACACATCTCACCACGGAGAACATTTCAGAGGATTATGGGGATGTTTGGTTAACATGATACCAATCATCTCAGATTGACGAATCTTTGACTGCACTGAATTTTCTATAATCTCCGTTTCATGTGTATAAACATCAACAGCTGCATACCACAGGAGACACAGATTTCACATTTTGAACCTAGGTAGTAAATTATCTACTAAACTTATTAGAAGGATCAAAGATCCTCAGAAGAAGAGAATCTAGAATTGCTAAAACATATTATCTACAATGTCCAACGTTTAACCAAAAGTTATTAAACATGAAAAGAAACAAGAAACTATGAGCTGTATTTTGGGGGAAAAAAGTCAGTAGAAACTGATTATGAGAAAATATAGAAGTTAGAGTTAGCAAAAACTTAAAAGCAGGTATAAATATGTTTAAAGAGCTAAAGAAAGATGTTCAAGTAATTAAAGGCAAATACATTAAAAATGGTTGAACAAACGGAATGACATCAGAGAAAACACAAAAAGAACCAAACAGAAATCCTAGAGTTCAAAAGTAACATAATTGAATAAAAAATTGATATGATGAGCTCAACATCAAATTTGAGATAAAAGAGGAAAGAGTCAGTGAACTCGAAGATAGATCAATAGAAGTTTTCCAATCCAAAGAACAGGAAGAAGAAGCAGAAAAAAAAAAAAGACTAAAGAAAGTGAAAACTCCTCAGAGATATGTGGGACAATAGTAAATATTCCAACATACATGTAATTGGAGTTCCAGAATGAGAAATAAGAGAGAAAGGGGTAGAAAAAAATGTTTGAAAAAATAATGGCTGAAATCTTCTCAAGTCTAGTGAAAAACATTAACTGGTCGGTGCCAGGAGCTCAACAAATACCAAAAATAAATGTGGAAAGAGGCATACCTATACACATCATAGTCATGTCGCTGAGCGCCAAAGACAAAAAGAAAATCTTGAAAGCAGCAAGAAAAAATAACATATCACATATGGGGGAACAATAATACAATTGACAGCTGACATTTCATCCTAAATTATCAAATTAAGACAAAGATATTACATATTAAGACAAAGGAATTACATATTCAAGTTTTGCAGGGAAAAAGAAATTAACCAAGAATTCTGTACCCAGCAAATCATCTATCCTTCAAAAATGAAGGTGAAAAACTTAATATTATTGTCTATGACTATAAATTAAGGTAGTGGCTAATATGCAATGACTTTACAAACTACAAAAACATAATGTGTTACACTTGATGAGCAAGGCAGGGTTGGACAAAGGGAAACTGTCCTGCAAATGAGGCTGCAACTGATGCCTCAGTAAATACAATATTTAATCTATCTATCCTTAAGCTGAGGTGGCTATCCAGAGTTTTACCAAATTGTAGGAAGGTAGCTGAGCCTTTGTAATCTCACATTAATCATTCAATAGCTGCTGGCTCCCGCACCGGAGGGAGTGTAACTTTAAGTAGGCATTGCCTAACCCCAAGGGCAATGCCTAGTGGGAGACACAATTCAGAGCTCTTATCATCTGATATTTTCAGTGGCTGGGGTTTAGTTGTGTTGGCCCTGAAAAGGAAGAGTATCCAAATACAAAAATAATAATTTATTACATATTTAGTAAACTATTTCATGCAAACAAAAATTATATACCAGGCAAGAAAAAAATAAAATTACCAATGTTTTGACTACCCTGTGTGCTCATGTTCAATTATCTTCCCCACTCTAACCAAAGATGATGATTATCTTAATATTTTGTGTATTATTCTATTGCTTTTCATCACATTTTACATTTAGTTTATTGATGTATGTATCCCTAAATAATATACTGTTTAATTCTGCATGTTCTTAAGCTTTAGATACATAATATCATAACCACAAACAGTCTGCTGTAAATTTGCTCTTTTCAATCAACATTACGTTCTTCAGATACATGTTAATATATGAATTACTTTAGTTCATTAATTTTCATAACTATATACAATTCATATACTGGGGGTGCCAAAAAATGTATACAAGTGGACACTTTCATCACCGTTGCTCAAGCAGTAGTTCACTGTAATCAGAAGTGTCTGGATGCTGATGGTAACCACTTTGAGCATCTCTTGTAATTGCCGAAGTCAAATGTGACTTGTATTCATCTTTTGTTATCGGTATATATTGAGTATTATAATTTTAATACAGTTTCACTTTCTTAAAATGTGTATACATTTTTGGCACTCTCTGTATTATATGGACATATTATAATATATTTATTTGTTTTCTTTTGATAAATAATTGAACTGTTCCTAGTTTTTTGTTCCTGTGTTGTTACATGTTACTATGAATATTTTATATATTTCTCTCCTGGAACACTTCCTACAAATATAATCTCAAGGTTATCTACTTAGGAATGGACCTGGGTGTAGCACATATCAATCTCCAACTTTACTAGAGAATGCCATGTTTTTCCCCCAAAGTGGTTTTATAAATTTACATTCAGCAGTTCATGAGGGGACCAGTTTCAGTACAATGGAATTACAATTTTAAATATTGCCAAACCGGTAGCATAAGTATCTCATTCTGGTTTACATTTGCATGACTGTGATTTCAAATGAAATTGAGGATCCTTTAATATGTTTATTATCTGTTTGGGCTTTTATGTCTATAAAATGTTTTCATATTTTGTTCTTTTTCTATTGTATATTTGTATCATGTAACTGATTTATGAAATTTCTTTTAACAAATGCTGAATAGTGGTGTTTATTAATCTATGTATTGCAAATATGTTTTTCAGTTTAAAATTTCTTTTCACTTACTTAATCATGTTTTTTGTTACCAAAAGCTTTAATATGCTCAAATTCATCAATCTTTTAATGCTTTTTATGCTTTTTTAAGAAGTTCTTACCTACCACAAAGTCATGAAGATATATTCATATATTTTTCTCCTAAATTTATATTTAATATTTAATTTTCCTGGAATTGATTTTCTGTGTATTGTGCAAGATAAAGACATAATTTTAATTTTGTCATTTGGATACCTAATTGTCTCAGTATTCTTTAATGAAAAGCCTATCTTTTTTCACTTATCTAAATGCCATATGTATCCTAAACCAAGTTTCCACATGGAGGTTTGTAGGTCTGTTTCTGGGATTTCCTACCCTGCTCCACTGTTCTAACTCTGGACCCAAAATACACTATTAATAGCCATAACTTTAAAATAAACCTTCATCTCCAGTGGTTTGTTTCTCATTTTGTGCTTTTTAGCAGTGTCCTGCCTATTATTAGCACTTGCTCTTTTATGTAGATTTTGGAATCAACTTGCTTTGTGTAAAAGCTAAAACTGTAAAAATTTTTTTCTAAATAAAATTTAAAAATATAGGAGAAAATCTTTGCAGTTATGACTATGCAAAGATTACCTAACTACGATACCAGAATCCCAAATCATAAAAGCTCTCTGAAGTTTTTACTGGAATTATATCAAATTTATAGACCAATCTAAATAGAAGTATTTTTTTTATTTTTACTGTGTCTTTCTATCCATGAAAACAGTATCTCTTAATTTCTTTAGGTGTTCTTTAATATCTTGTGATAAAGATTCATATTTTCCATAGAGATCAGACACATCTAATGTTAAATTTAATTTCTATAGAACTTAAGAGTTTTAAATTGTATTTTTTGAGATAGTTTCTTATATACTAAAATACAATTAATTTTAGATATTATCAATTTTGAGAAAATTTTTATGTATAAAATTACAATATCTGTGAATAATATATTTTGTCTCTTAGCTTCTTCCTTTCTGATCTTTATGCCTCATTTTTTTTTCTTTTCCAGTACAATGTTGAATAGAAATAGTGACAATAAATATCCTGGTCTTCTTCCTGATTTTTAAGAACTACTTCTAGTGCTTCACTTACTTTGATATTTGATATAGATTTTTCATAGCTAATTTTTATCTGGTTAAGACAATTCTCTCCTATTCCTGGTTTGCTAAATGTCCTTTTTCCATGACCATTAAAGGCATAAATTTTATGAATGCTTTTTCTGCCCCAGTTGAGTTGTTCATACATCCTTTTCCTTCAATCTTTTGATTGAAGAATGGTATTAATATATTTTCTAATTTAAACCAATTTGTCATTGTTAGCTAAACCCGTTACAAGTTTATATAATGCAAGGTTTGGTTTGTCAATACATTGTCAAATATATTTCCATCAGGTACATATTGTTGACCTCTCTCATTCTACCATTACCAAATTGTAGTATTAAGATTATGCTAACTCATAAAATCAGTTGGTAGGAGATGTGTTCCCTGGAAGATATAATGAAGGCATGAATAATCCGTTACTTGAAGGTTTGGCAGAACTCCCCAGTAAATCTGTTGGGATGAGATTTCTCTTTGGGTCAGAAGCCCCTGAGGTCATGCAATTCATTCTTCCTTTTGAAGTCTTGATTCATCTAAGTCAGAGTCATGACAATGGTCTGTAGTGATCAGTTATTTTATTAATAATATTTGATGAGGAAATACTAAAATATGACCATAGTGTCATTAGCTACTCATAAAAATGCTACAACCACTCTGATTTCACTTTTATGATATTTCATTTTCAATACATTCAGGAATTTTGCTTCCCAGTGAGAATGCTTCTTAGTTTTTTTCTTCTAAAATCAAAGTTTATTCCTTCCTCTCCACAAATGAGTTTTGAGAATAATAAAAAGTTTCTTACCCAAGTCATCCGGGCTCTATCTTTTGTGTTGTAGCGACACTCTGTAATTAGATTATCCCCCTAAAACATAAAAGTATGAGCTTCAGATGGGAGTTTTATGCTGTTTTCTTTATCTAATACATTCGTAGGCCAACAGTTTAATTTGCTATATGAAGGGATGCATTAAGTAATTTGATTCAGGAGAAGATCCTTGATCTATTAAGTTCTAAAACTGCTAGTACAATAAGCAAGCAAACAAACAACTGAGCCTCTCTGTGTTCAGGCTGGCCTCCACCATGTTCTAGCTGTATGACCTTAGATAAGGAAGTGAATCATCTGGGCACAATTTATTCATCTAAAAAATAACACTTATTTTGCACAGCTGTTGTGAAGGGATTAAATCACAAAACACAGGGCCAGCCGTGTGGTGCATTGGTTAAGAATTGGCTTGGGATGCCAGTTCTGAGCAGTAGGGCCCAGTTTGGATCCCACATGAGGGCCAATGACACTGCCCTCTACAGCTAAGATGGTGAACAACAGCTCAACCTGGAGCTGGGCTGCCATGAGTCGCCAGCAACGGCGTAGGCTGCAGCCCCTGCTGCAGTGGGCTGCCATAAGCTACTGTGTGTGGCCCGGCAGCCAGCATGAGTGGCCGACAGCTGGTGTGAGCAGCCAAGAGCCACTGTGAGTGGCCATCCAGAGGCCGGTGACAGATCTGCCTCACCCGGGAAGAACACAATGATAATACCAACATGGGCCAGTGAAACAACGTCTTCCACAACTGGACTGAAGAACAAAAGGACAGCAACTTGTCTGTTCCCTTTCCCCAATTCCCCAACATTGTTCCCCTCCCCCAATTCCCCAATAAAATCTTAAAAAAAATCACAAAACACATATTTAATCCTTAGTAGAGATTAGACACTTCATAAATATTAGCCATAGATACTAGTTATTGTGATTGTCTCATTATTTACATTATTTTCTTTAAAGGTCTTTAGTCATGTATTTATTTCCTTACATCAGAATTATGAGGCACATTAATAATAATTTATTGTTCCAGTGTTTTCCAACCTTTTAGACAATTCAGAACACATAGGAAATAATTTTTTATGGTTTTCCACTTCAGGTAAGTAGACAGGCTATTCATGGACCAGAGGTAGCTAGCTCTGGGCGCTAGCCTTCAGGTTTGCCCTCCCCGCCCCACTACTCAGAGGACCCAGGGAGCAGTATCTCAACAAACTTACACTCTACTCACAGCACACCAGTTGGGAAACTCTGAGATAACATAATAAAACTGGTTGGAAAGTTCTGAGACAAGACAACACAATAAAACAGGGTAGAGAATCTGAAAAAGATCAATGTTTCTCAAACTTCATCTTTCTATTCTTAGGGTGTATCAAGGAAATTTTGCGTGTAGAAAATGTATTGCTGTTATTCTCATTTCATAAATAACATAAAAATTGGACTTTTAAGAATGAAATTAGGGTATGAAATTGTATGACTATTGATCTTGATGATCATGGGATAAAAACTTTGGCAAAGTGAAGCATCATAAAAGAAATTGAAAGCCTTCATTATTGTAAGGCATGCGAGTCTCTTCTACGTCCCTCCACCATGACCCCAAGTATTGTGGCAAGTGGGTTACAGTACAAGGAACCATGTCCAAATACCTTTGTCAAATGAAGGAATTATCTTTATATTCATTCTTACAGAAATGAAACTTCTAAAAAATATCCTGTGGTATAAGGAAACCTCTGATTTCACCATTACCATAATTGCAGCCAAAAAGGTTGTTAACTGGGGAGTCAAGTAAGAAAAAAAGCAATGATAGTGCTCATAACCTGATTTTTATTTTCTTTAAATTAACAACTTGAAGTGCCCCTGGGAATAATAAGAAAAATGAGTTTTGATTTTGGAAAACAGATCAAATACATTCCATCTGGGTTGTGCAACACCCATGGTGGGTGGTTTCAAGAATAGGAAGAACAGGAATACTGTGATGAGCAATGCATTTCAACCACTAGAAACTTGGCTAATTCGTAGCAGATATATGTCTCACGAATTTTGTAACCCTTAGTGAAAAACAACAAAACATGCATACTGGTAAGATTGCTCGTTCTTCCTTTAGATACTGAAATTCCTGGAAATTGAAGTCAAAATCGTCGTCATAAGCAAGCAATCTCATTTCCTCCCCTTTGCGAAAATGACGTAACCTGATGCCTCTGCCAGCCAGGTGAGCATGGAGAAGAACAGCAAACACATGGATTCCGCTTGGCTTTTCAGCTTCCAGAGCCTACAAGAGACAAAGCAGAAGACTCACTTAGCCCAAACAAGTGCATGTCCAGACAGTTCACATTAAAAGAGACTTGGAGGGACAGCTGAGAAGAAACGCAAAAGCAATTTAAGCAAATGCATGAGCCACCCAACATTTTGAATTAGGATTTTTCATGACTTATTCCTAGTATGTTATCTTTGTGAAGCAACATTTGCTGGAGAAAAGAAAGGGAACAAATGATGACTGAGGACCTACCAGACCGTTCCTAAATGTTAATATCTCTCTTTTTCCTTTTTTTAGTGAGGAAAGAAGCTCCTGACAAAAAGAGTCCAGTGTGTTAGTAACCTGCAAATTGAAAGTCTTTAAAGAAAAAAAATATTTCCACTTTTCCAGATTAAAATAAAAAACAAAAACAAGTGGGAAAATAGGATTAAATGAATTGTCCACGGTCCTACAGCTAGTAAATAATGTCATGGTAATTTGAATCATGGTCTATATAACTCACAAGAGCATAATGTTTCCAGTTTGCCAGCCTGTCATACTGTCTAAAACCACTCCATCTTCTAATTCATATTCTTATGATCCATGTTGAAATACTTTCATTGAAGAGAAAAGAGCTATAAATGGAAGCAGCCATTATTAAATACTTATATATGGTTTTCTTTTACCCAATCTGTATTTTGATATTAGTTATTCTTGCTCTTCGGTTAGAGAAAGGAAAGAAACTAAAGCAGAGAAAATGAGAAAAACTTTAAAAAAGAATAATGAAGAAAAGAACAATAGAGATGAAAGGTAAAGTCAAGAAAGGAAACTTATACAAACGACGGTAGAAATTGTAAAAGATAAAGTGTCCAATATGAAAGAAACAAAGGAGGTAGGACTAGGAAGGGGAACACGCTGGAAGTTATTCTTGCCTTCAGAATTCAAACACAGTTTTCTAAGAGCATTGATTAATCTATAAATAATAACAGACATATTAAGATGCAACATACCTCTTCCAGGCACTCCGGAGTGCAGTGACCCTCTGACCGGAACTCAGGCATGCCTGGAGGGATGGTGTGGAAGAGGCTTACCCAGAGGCCAGCCTCAATCACCCCAGCATCAAATTTCCTTATGTCTGTTGTATGAAATAACCTCAGTCCAGAATTATCTATTAAGCCTAAAACAAGAGCATATAATTAAAAGTGAGTTTGTATTCTTAAAAAAAAAAATTCCCTATATTCAGTTAAAATGGGTTCATTAACTTTCCTTAAAATGTCACAAAGGAAAGGAACACAAGCAAGGATTAATGGAAGACAATATTTAGCTTCACAAATGAGAATTAAAAGACAAGTCGCCATATTTTCTGCAACCATTTTCGACTGACACAGCATACCATAGGAGAAAAGTTTGTGTTGTCTAGCTGATATATTCCACAATTACCTAACATGAAGACAGAATGAAAATCCTAAAGTCATTCACTAGAACATGGAAGAAGTCAACAAAAGCTTTATTTTATATTGTTTTGAGGTGAAGATCAGTAACATTTATGCAGAGGTGAAACCTTCTTGATCTAGACACCATCTGAAGAGGTAGAAAACTACTAATAATTAAATTTCTTTATTGTCTGCCACCATTCTTTTAATTGCTCAACAGTTATTTAATCAATAATTATTAAGGCATTGTGGGATAAATAAGATACATTCATTGTTGTGACATATTTATGAGGGGGAAAGTATGAATCCAAAACTTCATAAATCTGTTCCACTAACTTTGAAATTAATTGACTCCTTTCTGGTGACTCACCTACCTATGACTACTATATTGATCTTTGGATCTGTTAGCATGTATATAATTTTATATTAATTGGCGGGATTATTTCATTGTTTCTCTCTCCCACTATGCTATAATTTTCACGAGGACAGAAAGTGTCTGTTTTTCACAAACATTATATCCTTAAGCACAGACGCAGTGCACAGTTAGTGTACAGTATTTGCTGAATAATTGCATGAGTCAATGTAAAATCATAACTTTGAGGCGCTTCTGTTGATAATTTCACAGTGAATCTTTCAATTTTGGGTTTTGAATATTATATAAGCAAATTCAGAAATCAAATGTAAATACCGCTCTTCATTTTAATATCATATTACACAGTGTCACTGCATAAGTATCTCTTGAGTATGTTTATGGTTAGCCTATTACATAACAAAATATTTAATATTTTCTAGTGTGATAAATAGTGGTTTTTCATATATGTAGTTAGAAAAAAACATTTCATAAGCCCCATGTATTTGTGACTAATTTACATCACAAAGGGGGAAAGTATATTCTTCGACTTCCTGGTAAATAGCCTGTATATGTTTTAAGATTAGTGACCTCAAGGTCCATTTGTGTTATTCAGCACTGGTTAATGATGCTTGTCCCAGTGTAATTATTAATAGCACCCTCTTTTACTCTAAAAAGTATCCTAATTTAGATCACAAACATGTAGGTTAATTCTTTCTAACACTGGATGCTATTTTATTTCAACTCTAAGGCAGAAATTACAGACTTTTAAAAAATCATAGGTAGAATATATAAAGAATAAACTCACCTTCCTCATAAGTTGGATTGTCATAATGGACTTCCAGGAGCACATAATGAGGATCTAACGGAGTGCCAAGGGATAATCCAACATGAGGTGGATAGGAAAAACCCTAAATAAGGAAAATTGTATGAGGCAGTGTCTTGAAAGACCTTGAAAGCTCTACTTGACTCAAAGTCCAATCATTCTCAAAGGCATTTCAATATTCTGGAAGTCCATTAATCTAGAGCTGATCAAATAAAATGGCTTAAGGAAGGAAGTACTTCCTACAGAAAGAAAAATAAGCCATCTTCATATCAAAAATAGTGTATAGAGCTCTACTTATAAGTATTAGAATCATGGAGAAAAAACGTGATCAGTTTATTGGTACATCTCAGTAATCATTTGCCCCACCTCTCCACCAATGGCCCAGGCAAAAATAACAGTCTCGCAGGTGAGGAACGCATCAGGCATGTTAGGGTGGTAGCACTCGTGGCCATAGTCCAGAACGGTGTCATTAAAATTGCTGCTGCACTGGTAGAGCAGGATGTGATGGACCAGACTCTCATGGCCTCTCTGTATCACTGGCTCAACCTGAACAAGGACAAATGAGAAGGATGCGATAAATTAAATCACCCTACAACACCCCACCATAAGCATGAAACTAACATAAACGATTAACAGTTTCTCAAAGGAATCATTTTCTCAATTATGCAAAGGTTATGTGGTTCAAATATAATTTGTTCTGGAGATGATGACAATGATGACGATAATGATGAGGACAACTACAGCAACAACAAAGACGAGATAGCCGGTTTCTACAAGAATCGTAGGACTTTACTAATATGTGGTTTGTATATTTAACTCACTTTTGTTTCCCTTATCATTTTGCACAGCAGCTGTTTCAACACTTGCTTGCCCTCCTCCAGGCTTCACTTTTCCCTTGTTCCCCTCCCCTGTCCTTTTTTTTTTTTTCACATAGAAAAAAAAATTAAGGCTATAGGCATAAACTCCCTCAGCCTCTCTCTCTCTTCCACCTCCAAATGTTATCTTTACTAATCCCTCCTGGATGTGATAGATGATGTCTCATTCATCTATCTATCTAAGACCTATCTATCATCTATCTATCCATTTATTATCTACCTATCTATTTTCTATCTGATGTTGAGCGTAGTGTTGGGCACAAAATAGGGCTCAATAATAGATATTTTTATCTTAGTAATTAAAATTGAATTCTAGTAAGAATTTTACTATTAGAATTTGGTAAAGAAAAACAAAACAAAACATTGTAGTGATGTGCTCCTATGACATTGCTCAAATTAGGAGAGGGAAAGTAGAAAACAGTGAAAATAGACTAAGTGGTGAGGGTAGTCCTAATATTGAAAGCACGATTCATGTGAGCACCGTCTTTCCATTGTCCCTTCTGTAAGTTCCCTTTGTAACACTTGCCCACTTCAGTCCAGAAACTCAGAGTGAGCTGAGCACATCCTAACATCCCAAAGAACATCATATCCAGAGGAAATGCATGAGGCCTGTACTTAGCCCAGTTGGGCTATAGGTGTTGCCATCACTTACACTGTTCTTTAAACCTTCTGTTCATCTGCCAAAGAAGCCCTGGTGTGTCCCTAAATTTCCAAGAGATTACGAGTAGCTGTCTTAGAGCTCATCCACATTTCTGCTTTCAGCCCTAACTACCCAAATGCAGGGAATGCATTTTGAAACGCTTGCTTGTTCTCTGATTCAGATAAGCACATAAAGATGAAGTATTTTCAGCTATTTTCTCCTAAGGCTTTCCGTTTTGATTTTCTTCAGTTTTTCCTTTTTTTTTTTTTTTTTTTTTTTAGCTAAGCCATCCTGCCACCTGTTGGCAGCTCAGCAGCAGCACAGCTCGGGCCAGGAATCCAACCGCTGTTGCTCAGAGCTCAAACTCTTAAGCGAGCTCTTAATTGACTGAGCCACTCGGCCGGCCCTCCATTTTTTTTTTAATAGGAAACTTTAAGCAGCAAAATTGGGCAATGGTAGGTACATAGCAGGTAGAGAGTGAATAGGCAGCCAGGGGCTCAAGTTTTTAAATCCAGCTTTCTTTTGTGTTGTGCAGTTACACTCACTTACCATATGTACATTTCTAACATCACATTCACAGAAATGACATTGCACATGGCCTTGTTTGCACTCATCTCATCTCTGAAACATTGTACTCCCTGAAGGCAGAAACTGTTTTCTATTTTTCTTGGAAATGACTGTTATTATTCAAGCATGGTTGCATAATATACAAAGATTACACAAAAGGATAACCCAGGATTTCTATTAAGTTTTAGTTTCCACATCTAGTTTGAGCTTTCTTGTGAGACTTGATTTATTTGAGTACCTCAGTGCTCCCAGGGGGACAGGGCACTGCTAATATGTCCGCAGTAAAACATGTCGACACATGTGAAATTTTTGCTATATGCCTTATAAGTTCAGGCAGAACCATTCGGTTGTACTGAGCTCTACAAGGTAGGCCCTAGAAAGGAGCTGTTATGGCAAATAAGAGTTGGCTGTTGCCAAGGCAGCTACAGAAATTAGTGGCCTTCATTGAGGCATAGCAAGAGAAAGCGAAGAGTGTGCATGTAGAGATGTGAGTCGTTCCTGCCATTAAGAAGCTTCAAATAAATTTCTTAAAAGAAACTTAAAAGTGCCTTTTTTTTTAATGTAGGAAGTGCTGAAATCAACACCAAGTTTCTAAACTCTCAATATATTCTAGGAATAATAGTAATTTCTGTCTTTTCTTCAGCATTTACTCTTTGCCAGCCACTGTGTCAGTCATGTCATATTTCATTTAATATTTACAACAAATCTATAATATAAATATTAGTCTCCATTTTACAGATGAGAAATCTGACATGAACTTATCACAAATATATATGTTTCCCCTTACATGTTTGAGGTTAACTAGGTTTCATTACCTTTAATTAAACACATGTGTATCTTGCTTTACTTTTTCTTTTGGGGGGTGAAAAAAAAGGGAGGGAAAATTCCTTCCTTACTTTTCTAAGTATACTGAGCTCATATGAGAAAAACAGGAGGCTATTAGAGCTCTTCTGAGCGACTTCCCTGTACTTATTCTTCCAAGTCTACCCATTTAAAATGTTGCTTGTTGAAACATGAGCAAATCATAGCTCTCCACAAACAACTTGCAATTCAATAAATTAAAAATTAAAACAAAAGGAGAGAGGTGATGGGTGGGATCTGTAATGAGCTGGAAACTTTGTAAATTCCCTTCACTTCTCTTCTTGCCTGTTCTTGTTCCTGGCGCCCTGCTTTATATACTCACCTGAGGCACAGGTTGCTATCCATGTAAAAGCCAGTAAGCCATCTCCAAAGAAGGTTATTCAAAGGGCAGCTGGTTCATAAACAGATGCTGCTTAGGAGGACATTTCAGCCAGAACTAGCAGGGTAGATCAATGGGCTAGAAGATCACGCTGACACGCTCACATGACTATGGTAGGCGAGGAGTATCTGCCTCTTGCTCTCCCCCTTCCCTCATCCTCATCCCTAATGGGGAGAGCCCTTTCAGCAGGACAAGATATCCAACTTATAAGATGCAATCAAGTCAAGCAAAAGAATGCCATCATTGTCCCACAGGTAATCCGCTGTGAAAAAATTCAGGGTTCAAAGCAAAACTTGACTTGCTGATGTGGTGTCCATGGGCCACAGCTCGAATGGACAGCTAAAACTCAGGAAGTGATGGTCCAGTGGGACAGAGATGAAGAAAAGGAATGAAGAAAAGGGAAGAAGTGAGGGAGAGGAGACAGCTAGGAAAGAATTCTCTCCTACTGCAATCCTTAATTCTCATGGGAACTACCATCTTCAAGCATGACCAGGCCCTGCCAACCACTATTGCCCAGTTCAGGGATGGGTGTCCAACACATTATTAATCTTTTCTTGGGATTTTCAAAATATGGAGGAAAAAAATCCATCACTCTCTAGAAGCTGGAGGTGACCGTGGAAGAAAAATTCCAAAGATAAGACAAGACAGTCCTAGCAGGATATGAATATCTAACAAGGTAGTTATTCCTGAAGCCAGCTGCACCTCTGCCATTCTGTGGCTCATTTAGTCAACCTTTCCTCTTATTTTATGAGTCAATACATTCCTGTCTATTTTCTAAGCTAGTTCAAGTCAAGTTTCTGTTACTTGCAACCAGCAGTCCTGATTAATAATCAAACACGAGTTAACTATATATCATCAATTCATCAATATGTATGTGCATTTATGTATGTGCTATTTGATTTTTTTTTTCTCCTCTTCGGAAACTTGCCACATAAAACTACTTTGCTTTTGTTTTAGTCTCATTTTAATTGGATCGGGCTAAGTTAATAACAAAGCTACTTCAATGAATGCTCTTGAAAAGCAATATGAGGGGAAACAAATCACCCACTATAACACACACAAAGTCTTTCTCCTTTGCTTACTGATTCCTGAAATTCCACCAAGGTACTTAGTATTAAGGCTGTTTTACTTGATGACTATACAAGTACCCTTGAGAGAAGGAAAACATTATGACTTACAGTCATTTACTTCAAAATGTGAATTAATTAGGTTTTTTTTGGCCAAACACCTCAAGAATATAAACACAAACAAACCAAAACAAAACAGAAAATTATATTTAAGAAAGGTTGTAACACAGCATGCTTAGTGTACATATTGTTCTTTGAATTTTTAATAGATTATTCATGAAATCTAAGGTAGGTTCTGGAGATATATAGATAGATATAGATATAGACACAGATACAGATATAGATATAGATATAGATATATAGATAAATTTTCAGTTAACAGAGATAGTCAGTAAACTAAAGATCACCTAGCTACTCTAAGAAATTTTAAATTAACATCTATTTGGCCAGCAAGGGGTAGTGAATGACCTGGTGGTCATGAGACGAAGTTCACGTCTCAGCTGTGCTACTAACCAGCTGTGTGACCAGACCTTGAGCAAGTCACATCACATTAGCTCTTACCTTCCACCAGACTCTGAGGTTGTAGTCTATATATAGACTAGATGAATATATACATATACATTTATTTAGTACTCAAAACAACCTTATGAGCTTAGGTAATAGAATTATCACACATTTTATAGATGCAGAAAATAAAACACACATAAGTTAAGAAACTTGCTCAAGTGTCAGAGCCCAGATTTGACCTCAGGTGGCATTGGGTCAGGAGTCAGTGCTGCCAACTGCCGTGCTGATACACTCGTGTCTTTATTGACAAAGTGGTAGATGGGACAGTGCTTCACCAAGACCACTTCAGATCCCTTTCTTTTCTGTGTACCCACCATCCAGGTTCCGGGTGCCTGACTTCTAATCACTTGCACCTGTGACTTTCCTCAGAGGACTGATCTTGGACTCACTTTGTACAGAGCTAGAAGTGCCATAAAATGTTATTCCTCTGGGGATGGTGAAAGGTAAAGGAGTATGAATGTCAGGCAATCTTGCATCAGATGAGAAAAATCCTAAACATATTTTATATTCTCCACAGGTGCTATAGATTGAATATTTGTGTTCCCCCAAAACTTCATATTGAAATCCTAACCCCCAAGGTGATGATATTAGAAGATGAGGCCTTTGGGAAGTCGACTAGGTCATCAGGGCAGATGCCTCATGAATGGGATTACTGTCCCCATAAAAGACCCCAGAGAGCTCCCTCACTCCTTCTACCATGTGAGGACCTAGTGAGAAGACAGCCATCTGTGAGGAAGCACTCCTCACCTGACACTAAATCTGCAGGTGTCTTTATCTTGGACTTCCAGCCTCCAGAACTGCGGGAAATAAATTTCTGTTGTTTATAAGCCACCCAGTCTATGCTATTCAGTTATAGCAGCCTGAACAAACTAAAACAATGGGATTAGACTGAAGGTGGAACTACCGTGTCACACCCTCGCTCCACTTCTCCCCTTCCCTGGCCTCACTCTCCCTTCTAATGTTTTCTCCTGGCACTTCCTTAATCAATCATTTGCACATAAATCCTTGTCTCAAGGGACTGCATCTGGGAACCCAACCTAAGACAAATAACATGATGGAAAGCACTTTTTGGACCACATTTTCTTGGGTTTCAATCCTGCTTCATTACTTTTATTTGTTTGTTTGTTTGTTTAAATATATTTGACATGAAATTGTGTAAATTTAAGGTGAACATGTTAATTTGCTACGTTTATATATTGTAATATGGTTGCCATTGTTATAATAACCAAACTTGCTAAGAGGCTTATCTTAATCCAGCCACAACAAAGAAATGATAATTCTGTGACTTTCTATCTCTCTTTCCTTGTTGCTTAACTTGTCTCTACCTCAATTTCCTTTTCAGCAAATCAGTGATAGTGAGATTTACTGACAAGGTCACTTGAGAATTATGTGGCTGGCATATGTAAAGCAATAGACACCTTGTAGATGCTCAATGAATGATACAAATATCATTATGTTATATTCTGGGTTTGCTAATACATTTTTAACATTGTGTGCACATAGATAACAAGCAAGACTATACAAGTAATCCACTCACAAATTCAAAATCTAATTTTAAGGTATGTATGTTACAAATATTCAGATAAAAATATTATCATGATCAAAGGTTTACTGCAAAATATGTAATCATATGGACTATATATTTATATGTCCCATGTAAGTTTATTTAGGATTTTCAAATTTGTATGTATAAGACTGACATGTATTTTCTTTAGAGGTCTTTTCTCTAAATATGACCTCCCTCCTTTCTCCAAAACTAATTTAGCTACATTGACACTTTTTTTTTTCCCTAAAGCTTACAAGAATTTATTTGAGCCAAACTGATGATAATTGCCAGGAAGCAAAATCTGAACGGATTGAGAAAATGCTCCCTAAACTGACACTTCTTATGTGTGTTTATATACACTTCTGAATATAAAGTTTCCTTATCATTTTGATCTGAATATTTTCTCTCTCAAGCAATGTCATTCATTCATTCATGCATGCATGCACTCAACTAACCAACCCCCATTCCCTCTCCCCAAGAAAATCTATCTATATATGCTCTTTATTACCAAGGGAGGAAACAAAGATGCATCAACCATAAATCTGACAGTCGTACAGTTCATATTCTAGAACAGTAGAAAAGCTAAGGCCAGACAATGAGAGCTTTTGGTTGCATCAATTCCCCTAGAATTCCTCCTACCAGCACCCTGAATTTCTTAGACATACCATTTGATTAAGAATGATTCCCACTTCCCTTAGTGACCTAAACCCATCTATGTGATTCGATCTTTGAGATGAACTTAAGTTGGTCCAATCACAGGACTTTTACATGGTGGCTGACAGAAGAGAGGTCCTCTCCTGTCCCCTGGATGTGAAAGACAGTTGGGGTTGCCATTTCTCTACGATGAGGAGGAAAAAAACCAAAGGATGAAGACAATACAATGTTAAGGAAAGCTGAGAAAGAAGCTTCAGTTCTTGAAATGTATAAACCTCTGGACTAAGGGATTTGCTTGAAACAAACCCAAGCAACACTCCGTTGAATAAAAATGGTTTGATGCTAATAGTAATTATCAACAATTGTTTTCTTCAGTCACCCTTTGCTTCTTTCCACTCTTTAGACAACAATGAAAACTGAGATGAGCACCCAAATTTGGGTTAAGTTAGAAGCTTTGTTAATTCAGACTTCTGAAAAAAATTTAAAAAAGGAGTCCCAAAAATAACAAATAGCTGAGTTCTATAACGTGGGTCTATAATGTGTTTGAAAACTGAATTTTTTTCATGAGAACACTTAATATTTAAAACATGCCAGAGCAATATGACTCATTCTATTTCATATTGTTCATCTGCAAAATGTGCTCACATTACTTTCCAGTCACTGCAATCATCTAGTTCATGCCTCCTGTCTAACCCTGAGTTAAACCAATCGCCACCTACTTAGTTTCTTGGATGTCTAAGTGTTTGCCTTCTGCACAACACTCCATATTCTACCCAAACAATCTTCCCAAATCAGCACTTTCCATTTGGTTAATCTGACCGATAATATTCAAAGGCTCCACTCTACCCATACTGCACTTGATCATGACGACACTTCTTTTTCTGAGATTCAGGGCGTGCTCTCATTGTTTGCACGTCGCCTACGCAGTCTCATGTACATGAATTCTCAGTCATAGAAATCCCTTCCCTCTACATGTTCGGTCTTATCTCCATGATCTGACTTACACTGTTTTCTCCATCCAGGATGTCCCCTTATTCAATTTTGCTTATTAAAATCCTACTCATTCTCGAAAGCCCAGGTTTTGTTTTCGCTGGATGCCTTCTCTGATTATTTTGGCTCCCACTTGCCTTGTTTCTCTGAACTGCTTTCAGGAGGCCATGCTGTGCGGTAGCTAAAAGCCAAACACTTGGTTTGGAATCCAGCGTCTGGCACTTACTAGCTGTGTGACCTGAGGCAAATTACTTAACCTTACTGAAACTCAGTTTTCTTATTTATAAGACTGAAATGACAATCGGTTTTAATCCATTATGAAAAGTCAAGGAGAAAATTTGTCTAGCACATAATAATTTGCCGTAAGCAACTGAAAATTATATTCAGTCCTGTACAACTTAACATATATAGAATGTTTTTGTTGAATGCCATTAGGTCATATGTGAATTTTTTTTCTTCTCAGTTGGAGTAGTAACTCATTGTTTCACCACTTGTTTGCTCACAATTCATTACATGGAGCAGGCTTTTTCAGAGCCTTTTTTAAGTGTGTGTGTTGTAATTAGGAAAATATGCTATCAAGACTAGATCTTGCTAGCTATTCTTTGACATGCTATTGTTTATACCTTTAAAAGTGTAACCTATTTTTAAATGAAAAAATTGAATTGTGTTTCAGATTAACCTGCATGTCAAGTTCTGGTAATTCATGGAGTTGAAAATGCATACAGTTCAAAATCATATAAAGTAGATATGATTTTGCTGTTTCATGCTGCAGAAAAATGGCTCAGAGAACTTTTCCAACAGTTTTATCGGTGAACACAAGGTCTTTAATGCAACAATGCATACATCAAATGTGTGGGTAATTTGGATTTCTGCCAACCCTATTCCAGAGAAGAGAGACACACATGGACCAACATGTTTTATGGAGAATGAAAACTGCAGCAATGGGGAACATCTGATAGGATTATAGTTCCACATCTCAGAATGACAGGAAAAACAGAACTGTGCAATAAAATGTGTGGGTGCTCCAGCTTTACTTTATGTGACCCATCTTCCTATCCTACAGAGGAAAACTAAAAGTTAATAGAGGAAAGAATGAGAAGCAACACTCAGCTGAGAAAACATAACATTTATATCAAACAAAGGGTTAATCCCATGAATATAAAAAGGTTCTGATAAAATAGACCAAAAACCCAATAGTGAAAATAGGCAAAGTACATGAACAAAAATTTATAGCAAAGAGATTACAAAGAAAAAAAAATGTTAAAAGTCATTCATAATTAAATGGAAATGAAAAGAACATACTTTTTTTACCTATCAGATTGACAACATTTTAAAAGTTTGTTAATATGCAATGTTGGAAAGTGTCATGGACTGAATGGTGTATCCTCTCAAAATTCATATGTTGAGCCCCAACCTTCTACAAGTTAAGAGAAGAGCCTTCAGAATGAAACCTACCTTGCTGACACCTTGATCTTGGATTTCCCAGACTACAGGACTGTTAGAAATACATTTCTATTGTTTAAGCCACTCAGTCTTTGGTATTTTGTTATGGCAGCCTAAGCACACTAATGCAGAGAGAAAGTATGTACTGGCATAAAACTAGAAATAAGTTAATGTTGCTAATTAAATTATGGTAAACTCAGATAATGGATTACCACACGGTCATAAAAGAATAATATAGCATAATCTCATTACGGTCTAAAAATAAAAACATATATATGTATACACACACACAAATATGAAAAAATAAGCAGAAATAGACGTAAATGTATGTAATCGCATATGTACAGACAAGTTCAGAAAAATACAAGAAAATACTAATTATGGTTTATGGGAAGTGAAGCTTGAGTGGGAGATGTTAGAGCTTTTTACTTTTCACTTTATGACCTTTCATGTTTCAATTTCTTACAGTGAAAAAATACTAATTTTATAATATATTTTTTAAATTCTGCTTTCATCCCTTATTAGCTGAATGTCTCCTGAGAAGTTAATTAACTATATATGTGTCTATTTCCTATATCACAATGTGATCATGAAAATTACATGACATTCTGGAAAACCCTATGCAGTGCATGGTATATACAAAGTATTCAGCAAATATTATTTCTCATATTTCCCATCCATAATCTATTTACACTCCATATGTATTGTATTTCTGTTCCACTATTATTCTTAATTTTACAATAGAGTCTCCAAAGCCCTAGATAATATTTATTTCCCTACATAGTGCACCATAATCTATTTTCTTTCATAATATTTTAAATTAAAATTTGTTATTTAGAGCAATAATTGACCAAGAGGTATTTGGGCCTAAGTTGCCAGAACAACATATTGTTACTCAGAAACCCAATTATAGCCTCTGAGGTTTTAGGCCCTTAGATTAACTAAAAGAGTTTTCTGCCCCAGATCTGCTGTCAAGACTTCACAGCCCAATGGCAGATGTCATCACATGTTGCTTCACTCCTGGGCAGGCACAGTTCCTGCTGGGAGGGTCTCAGCAAAGACAACGAGAACTTTCCTTGGTTCTGCATCAAACATTTTCTGTCTCTTTCGATTGTTTTTTGCTTTTTAGTTTCCTTTGAAGTTATAGTTGCTAGTCTGCTTTTATTGTTGTTGTTGTGTATGGTTCCCCCCCTTTTTTTATGGTTGAAAGGCCTGATAATTCCATCCATGAAAGGACAAAACTCAATTACTAACAGATGATCCTCATGATAAAACACCATAGCCCCAAATGAGGAAAAAGAAAAAGTTTTTCATCTAGTCCAATAACTTTTACATATAAAAATATAATTCTGCATATTTTAAAACTAACTTTTTAAGCTTGTTTTCACATCCTGAAACTTCTAGTACATGTGTTTATATATTATGTAGTTTATCATAATAATTTTTGCTGTTTTTAAAAAAGCATATTTGTAGCATTTATTCAGCATAATTTAAGGATTGCATTTCCTGAAGAAATTTAATAAATGGGCCATCTTTTTAGTCTTTTGAGAGTAGGAAAATAACCATTGTATGACATTTTTTATTCCCTCCAGCATAGGTTAAAGATTAGATCTAATTGTAAGCAATACAAATTAATAGCATTGCCTCATACAGAATTCACCTTCCTAAGCCCTTATGTCTCCTCCTGCCTTCCAGTTATTCGAATAAATAAGTCTTCTCCTCCAGATGTAGCTTTCTGAAGAGCAAAGCAAATGTCTTATTAATCTTTGGGGTTATTTGTTTGCTTTTGATTTAATTTGAAAAGTTTATACACAGAGAAAATAACATAACATAATTAATTCATGTAACAACCACCCAGAATTAATTAACATCTTGTCATTGCTACTTTGTTAGTCATCTTTGCCCCCACTAATGCAACACATTTTTCTGTTCCCACTAGGTATTCAATGGTGACCTGAATTGCCAAACTCCTAAATCAAGGTGGATCTCAAAGATAAACTCAGGGGTCATTAGTCTTAACAGGTCTGATCTGCTTTTTTTCCTAAACATATCAGCCATCTCCTTTAAATTAAACCTAAAATAACTTTTATAATTAATACCTTTTACCAGAGTTTAAATATTTTCAGGTCTGCTGTCACAGAAATTACATTAAAAATGGGTCTACTTATGAAGAAAACATAAAAGCGTAGGTGATTTATTCCAGATTTTTCTCAATCAGATAAAAGCCACACTCAATCTAAACTTCATAATTTACAACCTGCATAGGTATACAAAGAGAAATTTCCAGTTTCCGAAATGTGGCCAATCTCTTTTCTTGGCAGCTGAAAGAAGAAACCTATAAAAGATCTGATAAATTGAGTTATGATAATGGTTCCAGAAGAGACCTCATCATCTTCTCTCCCCCATGAACGACCAATTCTTTCGGAATTTTATTAAAGTACTAACCCGTAATGTTAAATGTGTTGCCAAGCGTTTGAACTGCTACCTCCACAACAACCCTGTGTGCATTCTCTCCTTGTTTCCAAGGCCTCTTTTGCACCTGAGGCTGCCTTTTCCTCTTACATACACTGTCCAAATATGCCCAGGCTAAAATCCTAGCTCCAATCTTCTGTGCCCTGAACTCTACAATGAATCATTCCATTCCTTCAATCAAAACCCATAGTTTCACTTTGCCTCAACAGAAATTCACTTTTTGGCCTACTACCTATCCATGCTCTCAGGAATCCTGTCATAAGATCCTCAAACATAAGCAAAAATATGTGCTCTCACTGCTTTTGATCATGGCATTCCAGTCTTCTCAATTCTGAATGTGGCAAAACTGAATTGTACCCATCAGAATTTGAGGAGCCATTAGAAGGACAGCTAGATGTTCTAAATGTCTCTCACTTGGAAAACATCTGGATTCTCAAAACTTAAGACAAACATGCCTTAAATTGTATTAATAAGTTCAGTAAGAAATTAAAGGAAACTTCCCGAAGGTAAAATAAAAAAGAATATAAAATTGAAATCAAAGTGATAAAAACAGAAACTAAGGCTCCTGTGAGAATCTGTGTCTACTACGATTCTAGAGTCTCCAGGAACAATGGTCACAAGGATAGGTTCATCCAATGATGGGGGGAGACTGAACTTGACACACACCACTTCCTCCTGCACCCTTCATTTAGACATAGTCCTACACCCTCCAAGTTGATACAACTCCAGTGAAATGGTGGACTGGAAAAGAAATTTAACTGCTAGCAAAGGCAACCAATGGAAAAAGTCTGTCTGTCTCTGCCACATTATGGGTTATGATGGATGGACTGAATGTTTATGTCCCCCCAAATTCATATGTTGAAGCTTTAACTTCCAATGTGATAGTATTTGAAGAGGGGGCCTTTGCAAAGTAATCAGGGTTAGATGAAGTCATGAGGTTGGAGCCCTAATGATGGGATTAATGCCCTTATGAGAAGAGAAGCCAGACAACTTGCTCTCCCTGCCCTTAACCCCCATTCTCACATGAAGAAGAGGTCATATAGGCACACAGTGAAACGGCAGCCACCTACAAGCCAAGAGAAGAGGCCTAAGAATGAAACCTATCTGGCCAGCACCTTGATCTTGGCTTCCTGGCCTCCAAAACTATGAAAAATATTTCTGTTGTTTATCAGCCTATGGTATTTTGTTATGGTAGCCAAGCTAAGGCATGGGTAGAAAAATATAATAACATATTCTCCCCCAGAGATGTGTAAACATAGGTCCACCCTCATGTGACAGTAGAATTTGAATTTATACCCTTGTATGATTGAGAAGATTCCAAACAAAGAAAATAAAGAATCCCTCTTCGGTCACCTCCTCTGGTTCCTGGCAAAAGCAAATACAAATATAATACTTCCTGGAAGAAGCATCCTCAGTCCAGTACCTTGTGATTCCCATAAATTAAGTTAACTCAGCAAAATTTAACAAACACTTCAGGAAACAAGAGGCTGTCCACAACATATTTAGATTCCCAAGGACTTGAATTATTGCAATTATCAAACAGAAAATATTTATGTGTATGTTATAAATGTTGTTTTATTTAAATGTTTAAAAAACAAAAGGTGGAAAAGTGAGCAAGAAATATCAAGATTGATTCAGCAGATTTGAAAAAGAACAAAACAAAATTTTTAGAAATAAAAAAAATTGAAATTTAAAACTCTATGGATAAGTTAATGTCATAATGTCATATTAAAAACAACTTAAGGAAGAATCACTGAGTGTGAAAATATCATTCTGAAATCAAACTTCTGCAAGATAATTTTTTTTTACTTTTGTTAAGGAACAAACGACATACACTAAAATGCATATATTTAAAGTATAAAAAACTGATGAGTTTTGACATATGTACATACCCATAAAACCATCACTGTAATTGGGATAATGAATAAACCCATTATCCACAGAAGTTTCCTCATTCCCCTTGGCAATATCTCATTGTCTTCCCTCCTTGCTCCATCGTCATCCCCAGGAAACCACTCAATGGTTTCATGTTACTATAGATTACTGACATTTTCTAGAATTTCATAAAAAAACGAAATCATATTATATGTACTTTTCTTTGTCTGGTTTTTTTCATTCAACATAATTATTTTCAGATTAATCCATGCTGTTTTTATGCATTAATATACATCATTCTTTTTAGTTGCTCTGTAGTATTCCATTGTATGGATATACCACAATGCTTATTCATTCACCTACAAATAGACATTTGGGTTGCTTCCATTTCTTGGCTATCACAAATAAAAGCTGCTATGAATACTCTTTTACAAGTCTTTGTATGGACATATGCTTTCATTACTCCTGGATACATAGCCAATAGAAAAATAGCTTGAATATGTGTTTAATTATATAAGAAAATACCAAATGGTTCAGAGTGGTTGTACTACTTTATATTCCCATCCACAGAGTGTTAGAGTTTCTGTCATTCCACATCTCGCCAACCCTTAAATTTTTATATAGCTATTCATATAGGTGGTATCCCAGTGTAGTTTTAACTTGTATTTCCTTAATAAGTAATGATGTTGAGTAGTGTCTCAAATCAGTGGACATAGGACAAAAAAAGGAGTGTGATCTCTGAGAAATGAGAAATACATGAGGTGAGTTCTATGATTTCCTCAGCTTCCCGCCTAGAGGGACTTTCCAGGCTGTTGCACAGGAAGGGGAAACATAGGCAGAACCTGGAAATCTCCCTGAGTTGAGGACAGAGAGCTAGAAATTCAGGGGGGCCAAGGAGGTTACAGTTCACAGAATAAAATATGGTAGAGGAGAGAGATTTACAGAGAGAGAGAGAGAGAGAGAGAGAGAGAGAGAGAGAGAGAGNGAGAGAGGGAGGGAGGGGGAGAGAGGGAGGGAGGGGGAGAGAGAGAGGAAATGAACAAACTCAGGACATCTGCATGGAATCCTCCTCAAGTGCTTTAACTGAGTACTGGGCCTCTTTTGCATGTAAAAATCACCCTAAAAATTTCTACCCAAGACCAAGTAAAAATCACTCTAAAGAATTAGAAGAAGGCCAGAAATATCACAATGGAGAGAATAGAGCCTTTTCCCAACAAACTGTAAAATCTCTTAATTTGCAGAGTAATAGGTAAAGTACTCAGAAAGGTTTTGCCTTGTAGCAGATAAAATTAGTATTTAAAAGCTTAAAAATAAGATCCAAAAGATTTGATTTCCAGTATCTTAACTACATCTCAAACAAGCTCAAGATTATTTATAGGAACACATATCCAGCATCCAGCAAGGTAAATTAAACATGTCTGGTATCCAACCAAAAAATTACTAGTCATGCACAGAATTAGGAAAATGAAACCCATAATGATAAAACTCAAATCAAACTAACCCAGGAATCATGCATATGATAGAAGTAATAGACAAGAACATTAAAACAGATATTATAAATGCATTCCATATGTTCCAGAAGACAAAGATTGCAAATGTCAATACAGACATGGAAGATATTTTTTACATACTCAAATTTAACTTTTAGAGATTAAAATGACAATGTTTGAGATGAGAAATACAGTTTATAGTATTAACAGCAGAATAGACAATGAAGAAGAAAAGATGGATGAGCTTGAAGGCAGAGCAATAAAATTATTAAAAATAAAGAATGGACTGAAAAAAAAAAGTTTCAATGAGTTATGGAAAAACCAGAAGAGGGGAGTGATCGAGCCTAGAACTAACACTACACCTAATAAAAAAAGACTAAATTAAATCACAAAATATTCATGACCTTACATTAAACAAAAATTTCCTTAGTAATAAACCAAAAGCACAATTCACAAAAGAAAAAAAATAGACTGGACTTTACCACAATTAAGAACATCTAGACTTCAGAAACACTGATAAGTGAATGAAAAGACAGACCTTCGATTAAGGCAAAATATTTACAAATCAATTATGTGGTAAACAAATAATATCCAGGATATTAAAGAATACTCAAGACTCAATAATAATAATAATAAATCCAATTTTTTAAATGGACAAAGATTTGAAGAATCACTTCACCAAAGAAGATATACAAATGCTAAATAAGCACGTGAAAAGATGTTCAACATCTTGGTAACTAGGGAAATACAAATTAATACCATAATAAGATACAACAAGTAGAATGGCTAAAATTTTAAAAGACTGACTACTCCAAGTGTTGATGAGGATATAAGCACCTAGAACATTCATACATTGTTGCTGGGAATGTAAACCGTGAACTACTTTGAACAGTTTGGCAGCTTTTTAAAATGTTAAACATATCGAATGCTATATGACCCAGTCATTCTATTCCTAGGTACATCCAAGAGAAAAGAAAGCATGTGTTCATAGAAATACTTGTGCACATGTGTTCACAGCAGCTTTATTTATAATAGTTCCAAAGTGGAAACAACACAAATATCCATCAAGTGAACAGATAAACAAATTGTGCTATATCTATACAATGAAATTCACTCAACAATAAAAACAAATGAACTATTAAAACATAAAAACACGTAATAACATGGATAAATCTCAAAACAATTATACTGAGTAAAAGGAATCCGACTAAAATAAGTATATATACTATGATTCCATTATACAAAGTTCTAGAAAACTAATCTATAATGACAGAAAGCAGATATATGATTGTGTGGGAACAGAGGGAGGGCAAGGAGTCGGGAAAAAAGATTACAAAGAGCCATGATGAAATTTGGGAAATATGCTTATATTTTTAGTGTGATGATGATTTCAGAGGTTTACACGTGGCTCAGAATTTATTAAATTATACATTTTAAATATGTGTTATTTAGAACCCATTATACCTTAACAAGGCTGTTAAAAATAACACTATATAATACCATTACACTCCCTTTAGAATGGCTAAATTGAAAACATACTAATATATGAAGTATTTACAAGGGCACAAGGCAACCAGAACTGTTATGCGTTTTGAAAACTGTCTTGTATCTAGACTGGAACCGTTTCTTAGGGCAAGAGTAATTGTGTGCCAATCCCAAATCCAGGCCTCAAATGGCCTTCTAGTTTGACCTCTCTCATTTGGACTCTTGCCCCCACCATTTGAACACTCAATCTAGGCTTCTGGAGAGCAAGATACTACAAAGGAGAGCCCACTTTCCAGGTAAGGCCTCCTAGACCAGCCTACAAAGAGCAGACTCCCAATCATATGAGGGAGCCCAGCCACCATTAAAGAGCTGCCTAGAAAGCCCAAGCTGGTTATAGACCTCTGAGTAAGCAAAGCAATAAGCAGAAGAATCCCCTGGCTGATCTGCAAACAACAATGTATGTGTATTTACTTGAAGTCTTTCAATTTGGTTGTGGTTTGGTACACAGCAATAGCGGATAGCAATAGCTAACTGATACGAATGAATAAAAAATTCTGGTATAGTCAGTTAAACACTATGCACAGATAAAAAGTAATGCATTGCTTTCTACACACAACAAGCATGGGTGACTCGCAAATCACGTTGAGCAAAAGAAGCCAGACACAAAAGAGTACTACTGTCTGATTCTTTACATAAAGTTCAAAACTGGCAAAATCAATAAATGGATTTTTAAAAACAGAATTGGTAAAAGGTTGAACAGCAAATTCACCAAGTAACAACAATAAATAAAAAGAGCCCCAGTCTCAGTGATTGTCTGAGAAAAGCAAGGCAAAACAAATTAAAACAAAATAAATTTAAAATATTCATTTTCACCCATCAGTAGGCAATAAATTTAAATGACTGAAATATTCAGTACCTGAGAGGGATTCAGGAAATATGTACACATTGCTAGTGTGTGAATTTTTTAAAGTAATCTGACTAATACATTAAAATTGGGAATGCATATAACCTTTACTCAATGAATTTAGGAATCTCTCCTACAGAAATGAAACCACTAATTCATAAGAATATACTTACAAGAATACTTATTGAAGCATTGTCTATAGCAGACAAAAAAAAATCAAATCACCTGTACTGTGCATTAACTTTGGGTGGCCATAAAAAATGTTGTTTATATATAATAAGGGCTTTAATTCTATAAATGTTAAAATGAATGTGTTACATTTTGACTTGTAATGATAGGGCTGGTAATTTGAAAATATAAATTTCAAAGTAATATAGATAGCCATTCTACTTTTGTTTAAAAAAAGACAAGAGATTAACTCAATAAAATCCTACATCATTTTGTAAATGTTTTCTTGAGCATAAAGTTATAAAAAGACACAAATAAATCTGTTAACATTGGTTACCTCAGGGAAGTGGAATTTGGAGGAAGAGGGCACCACTATTATTTCTTTAATGCACTTTTCACTTTTTTTCTTGTAACAAGTACATTGAAAATGAAACAAGTACACATGTTAGAAGATACTTCCAAAAATGCCCAGCATTTTAATTAAGATAAATATAAGAACATTGAGATGCTGGATTAAATGCAGTTTTAAAATCTTATGTCAAATCAACACAAGTAGACACAGGCATCACACAAAATAGACAAAAAGAATGGAGAAAAACTAAAACATTCTCTTGAGAAACAGTGAACAGAAAAACTCCTTACTCTTTCAAATGATGAGAGAGAAAAATTTAACCATTGTGATTTCTTTTCAAGATTTTGAAATGCCAGTCCAGGAGTGAATCATATCACATATGTATTTCATATATATATAATTATTAATTCAAGCTGAAGAAGACATAAATTATTTCATAAAATACTTTTTAGCACTTGGAATAAATATACTTTGAAATAATGTGACCGAACCAACAATCTGTTGGAAAATTTTATTTGCTATATGAGTGGAAAATATTACTCAGGGTACTGACATTTCCTGTTTATCATTTAAAAAAGAACTTAGTTCTCTAACCTTATAAATTTAATTCAATTTTGAATCTTATGACTTCTTGCAATGAGAACTTGCCTGACATAACAAGATACATTTGGCAGGCTAGTTCTTAAAATAACTAAGCTTTATCTTAAAAGTGAATATAGAAATAAAAAGCTAAGGTAGTAAAAATAGTTAATTTAAGTTATAAAGGAACTAATATACCACATAAAATCCAGTTGGATACAAACAAGTATATTTAAATGTTTTCCCTCTTTTTAATGTCTCAAAAAGTCAGTGAAATCAAAGTAAGTTTTACAACAGCTCTAAATTACTACATAATTACATCTAAGTAATTTACAGCTTTTTTCAAAAGCTCTAAAAATTCTTCCATTATAGATTATTAAAAGAATGACAGAGTAGAAAGGGGCATAAATCATGGGTATGCTTTTTACCTTGATTTTGTTTTATATTTCATATGTTGAAAGAGAGATACAGATAAGTAACAGCAACTTGAGATTTATAACCTGAATTTGAATTCCAGTTTCAATTAATTAACTGGATGAGAAAGTTTTTTTTTCACTAGCTTTCATTTTCTGAAACCATGAAATAAACTGTTGACAAAAGCAAACAAGTTTTAGAGTGCAAAAGTAATTACTAGAGAATGATAATATTTCACATCTATCATGCCTCAGATGCTTTATAACCATTTCCAAATAATTTTCACAGTAATCTTATGAACAGGTAGTGTCTCCACTTTGCCAATGAGAAAAAAGAGATTCAGAGAAGTTCTGTTTAAGTTACCCAAGATCATGTAAGTGGTAAATGAGAAAGCCAGGATTTAAACCCAGCTCTAAGGAACACAGAGCCTTCCAAACTTAGGCTCATATAAATTAATTAAATAGTGCAAGTCCCCCTGCTAGACTGAATAATGTTTTCTAAGACTAAATAGTTTGTGACATTAGGAAAGACATCAAGTTTTTCTGAGCCTCAGTTTCCTCATTGGCAAAATGGAGTAAGTAGGAAGAAAAGCACAGTGTCTGGTATATAATGAGCAATCAATTAATATTCATTTTCTAAAATTCAATATTTTAAATTACTTTCAGATTAATCTTGAGAAGGACAGGAATTGCTATTTCCATTTTATATCAGTATATACTAATACCAAAATCATGGCAACCAATACCATGACCTGTTATAGAATATGTCCCTGGTTGTGATGAAAAACTTGTAATCAGTTTTCAACCCAAAGAACTGATTTTGCCTTGAAGTCATGAAGTTAAAATCAGCTACTTTGGAGAAAATATCCAATTTCATTAATAAAGATGATTTTAGAAAGCCTGTGGAAATTTTTAATAATTATGAGAAACATACATCTTCAAAGGGTTGTTTTAAAGCAGTATTTTTTTTTCAAATCTTGGGCAATAAATAAATTATCTCTTGAGACAGACCTTTGTTAGGCCCATGATTTAATACAACAAAAAGCTGAATGATACAAACCTCTTCTGCAAAGAAGCCCTCGTGCTTTCTATACAATTAAACTATTAAGAAAACGTGACTGACATTGACAACGGGAATGGACACCCAACAAACTCAACAGTCAAGTCACTCTACAATGAAGGCTCTAGGGAAGATGCCTTCATTCCCACAAGGACTGAAAGGTCATCACTCAGGGGAACTGACTACAGTTTTTCTTTAGAGCACTAAATGGTTATGTGCATATGTGTGCAATTAAGAGGTAGACTTGCTTTCTATTTCCGAGAGTGTGACCCAACTGGCCAGAGTATTAACATTAAGTAAAACTGGTAAATTCATGTCTGGGGACAAAGCTACACAATAGTATCATTCAAGATAAAATCAGTGTCCCCATTTAGGTGCTAAATGCTGCAGTCCCTTTCAATATTTCACACTAGGGGCTTTGGTATGGTTGAGGCATTCTCTGATCAAAAAATGCAGTTGCCCTGACAACAAGTAACTGCAGGGATACTGCATTCTAATCTGACAGAACTAGACTATGGATTTAAAGTTCAGCCAGCAGCTGCTAGTTGGCTCTTGCACAAGCAGATGCTGGTTGTAGCGTCAAGTATTCTTTGCCACATGTGGGACCAGATGGAGCTTCCGCACAGACCAACGTGTAATATGTATTTCCGAACTGTAATGCTGAAGCATGAGTCCTATTCTTTAGTCAATGAATGTTGTTTACCACAAACCTAAAAGTCCTGTTTTGAGGTTAAACCAGCAAAAATGTTCATTTGCATTTATTTTTAAAATATACTATATTCCTCAGGGCAAAGTGTACAAACAGGAAAATTATTAGCATTGGGCAAGTTATTTAACCTCCCTGGGCTTCAGTTTCCTCATCTGTAAAATGAGGATAATAATACTGCGTCCTAGGTTTTTTATGAAGATTGATCATGCACAAAATGTACAGCCCTCTCAATCAATGTCTTATCAATCAGCTAATTTTATTTTGGAACTTACACATATAAACAGAGATTTGTCTCCTAGGCATCCTCACCACATGTCCTGACCTGCCTAAGATGCATCTGCTTGTACCTTCCCCCAAATTATCCTTTCCATGTGACACGGGACGGTGCCCAAACCTTCACGGCTCTCTCCCTTCTTTATGCCTTCACTGCCTATGCGTATATTATGTAGTTGGACACCAATGCTCGCTTCAACGCTTTGAGGTGTCTCTATTATTCATGTGTGCATCTGTTCTCACCATCTAGACTGAGGGGGTCCTTGGGGGGAGAGGCGATGTCTTATATGGCCCTACATCTGACCAAAGACATAGCACTGACTGCTGTCCAAAGCAGGCATGCACTAGGCACTCATTGATTCTTCTTTGCCATTTAGAGCTAGTGTGAAGCGATGTTTCCAGCTGATTAAGATACATAGTGTATTAAGCACTCCCCTGATATCTGAAACAACACAAACCAAGTGCCTGTCTTACATTCTCAGGACTTCCTCATGCCAAGCAAAAGGCTAAGAGGCTATAGGGAGCATTTACATACTTAATAACAGTTTTTACACGGTCTTGCCTTTACTTCATATTTAAAATTCCACATAGAGTAATTCCGAGAGATTTCAGTGATGAAAAGATCTCTCTTTATTGGTAATGGAATGCATTTAAATTCAACAAGGTGTCCTTCAGTATACAGTTTCTAAAATGGGTCCATTGCATTATAAACACTAATGTATAGAGTTAACTTTGATGTATACATTTCACTAGAATATAAATCTTTTTCCCTTCATAGAAGAAAGTATCCCTTATATCTGAATTAGTTCATGTTGAAATTTTATAATGAAAGTCAGCTGTGGTTCCAGGAAACAGCTGGTGTTTTTGCCTCTCCACTTCCACAAAGAAATATGCAATGCGTCAAGGAATAAACTATCACGAAACCATAAATTGCTTAAATCTTCTTCATGTGCAGACAACTAACAGGGCATCTCAATAGTAGATGTGCAATGTGTGTTCAAATTTTACACTATTTGTTGAATAAAACAGTGTATTACTCTAAAAATACATATTGATGCTACTTAATATGAATGGCATTCTACTAGGTGCTATAAAATATAATTCAACTACAGTCTCCTGGAAAACTTTAGTAAGTATATAACAGTGATTCTCAACCAGGGAATCTGTACCAAAATCACCGGGGGAGCTTTTCCAAAAGACAGCTACCACCACCACTAACATAAGGAACTGGACTCCATACCTAAAGATTCTTTTCACATAATTTTAATGTGCACCCTAGGTTATGAATCCAGAAACACACTCAAAAAAGCAAGACTCAACCAAATGTTTTCATATGTGAGTTTAATATTTTTCTTCATAAAATAGATTAAACTCTTATATAATCTGAGTTTTTGATGTAAAAATACATTCATTTTAAATGCACCAAGAGAGGCGTAATATTCTAAAGAATACAACTGTGCAGCCTTTTACAACTTGACTAGGGTTGTCTAAAACTATCCTTTGATTTATGAGTTTTATAAACTTGAATGTAAATATCTCATTCATTGAAAGTGAGTTTCTACTACACATATATTTTTTCTGCCAATTACTGAAAGAGCCATTCATAAAAACTATTAAAAATTTTTCATTGTTGCATCAAAAGGCAAATAATGAATGGCATCTTGTTTTAATAAGTATATATTTTTTTACATTGAAGCCATGCATGAAAATAAAATTGGCATATTCTACCCTATGGGAATGCAGGCAAAAATTATCTTCATTTCTTTTTCCAATTTTTTAGGACAGCCTTTTACTATTTACACCTCTCACAAAGTGATCCCCTCCCACCCCAAATCAACTACCCCTCTGAGATCGTATATAGCTGTTAAAAAGTAGCTGGATTCTGAGAAGCATATTCAAATGACCTGTGGCTGTATATAAGCTACCAGACATTTCTCACACAAATTATTTTTCATTGTAGCATATATCATCTAGAAAAATCATAAGGCCTGAGCTAGTAGAAATTGTATCGAGAAAGATCCACCAGTTTTGCTAGGATGATCTGTGTTCATTCTTAGCTCTGCTTCACAGAATTTGGGTAATATTAAGCAAGTCACTTATGCATGTCATGCCTCAGTGTGCTTATCAGGAATGTGGTGGTAATTCAACTTACCTCACGGGAGGCTGTGAAAATCTAAGAAAATAATGTGGTAAAGTAGCAAAAAATAGGTAAGTATTTTACCTACATACTTTCCTGTACATAAGTAAAAGTCATTCATATCTTAATATTATCATACTTCTTAATCCTATGTGACATTAACGTGTAGAATTCAACATAAATATCTTAGTACTCTTTTAATAAAAGTGCTGTTAATTAAATTATTTACCAATTTTTATAGCCAATAATTAGCAATAAATGTGCTAATGCTTTTCAATTTTGTCATCCAACTTTTTGGACTACTTAAAATAATGTACTAAGCTGGGGAGAGTGTTGGGTGGTAGCAGGACAACAAAGAAAAGTAAGTACATTTTTAAGTCTGTTGACAGTGGCATTATTTCAGGCCATCGAATGGAAGGCTAAAGGGTGATCTAAGAATGCGAAAGAATATTTCCCAGAGGATAGTCACCAGCTGGATTTTATCCTTACTTAGACAGGAACAGGAGGCAATTAGCTTAAATTTCATTTGGTTTAGAATAATGGAAGCAAGCTATGAAATCTAATTCCCAGAGAATCTCTTCTTCAGAATAAAATAGAGACTTACTGCCTACTGTGGTTTCAGTGCAGTCCTAAGTATGAGAAAAACACAAGATGATGTTTTAGTCATCCATCTCTATAATCCCCATCAAGAGAAGAAAACAAGCAATTACAAGCCTTTTATGCAACAGGTGTTTTCACTTGTATTCATTTTATCTTCACTAGAAATTATTTTTCTTACTTCACAAATGAAGATACAAACTCTGGGAGTTTAATTTGCCCAAGGTCATTGAGCTAATGAAAAGCAGAGTTAGAATACAACCCCGACCTATTTCCAGAGCCCATTCTGTGTAGTGTTACCAACCTGTTGTAAGCCTTGCTCACCCTGGCACTTTCAATGTCTATCCTTATTTTAAAATGACATTTTCCCCAAGATTTAGGTATATTTGTTTATTTCCAAGATTTAGAAGTACCTGCAACTGACATAAATTGGCAATACTGTACTTAGTGAGCTATTATGTGCCAAACATCTAAGAACTCCATGGATATTCTCTCATTTGATAATGACAGCTACCATTTGAGACAAGTTCTATTATCATCCCCATTTACAGATGGAAACCTAAGCCTCAGAATACATGCTAAGAAAGTTCATGTCCAAGGGACTAAAGAAGGGGGCCTTTTAACTGAAAGGGAGGTGGTGGGGATCTAAGCATTTTCACCCTGCCATGCTCAGGGATAGTGAGAAGCAAAAATATCAGGAACTCAGACCACAGGGCACCGAAACCCCAGCAAACTTTCACTTCTAGTTTTTAGCAAGTCATAGATATTTAGAAGTAAAAAGAGCCAATTGAAATCATCTGGTCCAATCCCTTTATTTTACAAACAAGGAATCTGAGGACGAGGGTAAGGTTAAGTACTTTCTCTAGGGTCAGAAAGCTAATTAGTGACAGAGTTAGCAATAAATCACTTCCATGAAAAGACATGCTTTCAAAGTGAATTCAATTACCTTGTACTCTCAAGTGGAGATTAGGAACACCCATGTAGCTAGACAACCTCCAATGTTTTTGTGACGTAGATGTAACCCAAGAGGATCTCAAAAGAACTTTGCAACACTGGGCAATTTAAGTCAGCAGTCTTTAAAATGTGCTAATTTGAGTCAACTCATTGTTAGGGGCAATGTTCTATCAGCATTTTTGTTTGTCCAAATTACAGTTTCCACCATGTAAATGGTCAAATATTTTTATCTCTTCTCTAGTACACAAAAGATATATAAAATTTCACATACACTTGGGTGGAAGGGTAAAATTATTCTGGTATTTATAAACTTTGGGTGACAAATTCCCAAAGAAGAGATTCTTTTAAATTTATTGCATACCTTTTTCCACAGCTCAAGAATCATCCATTTTGTCAATGAAGGACAAATCCACAGGTGCCAGTGGTAATGCATTAATATTAATAGCCAAATACAGTGTTACAAAGTATTTAAAAGGAATGAAAAGAGTTTTCACATGAGGCCTTCTTTGAAAGTTAATTTCTTTCAGCATACTAGTAAGTAAATCTACCTAAAGATCCAAAGATTTGCCTTTAGGAAATATTAAATTAGTACACAGTAAGTGGGAAATATCAGTAAGCCAAAAAAAGTTATACAAAGTTAGAATGGAAATGGGTAAAAACACAAACAATCAACAGCAAACATCCACTATTCTGCCACATAATACAGTGAAACAGGTGAACGCATGAAGAGAGAATGAGAACAAAAGTGTCAAGTCTGTGGAAATGCATCCTAATGACAAACTGAAATGCTATTTCCATCAGGGGAAAATAATCGCATCAATTAAAATATATTTTGAAATACATACCATTTCAGGGTGAAAAAAAAGAAAGACAATATACCAACAGAGAAGAGATCATTCTAATAGTTGTCAAATCATGTAGTTTGGCACTGAGAATTCCCACAACTTGCTAAATTTAACCCTGAAGTCTCTCACATTTTCAGCAATAGAAATCCTCTATCATACTTGACATTTGAGAATGCGTTAATGCTCAAGTTCTGCATTTGACGGTGTTCTTTTAGTAAAAAAAGAGGGAGAGGGGTGAACATAATGGAAAAAAATGGACTGGGCTGCAGTGTCCATTTCACGTAGTCCATAAAGTCAAATGTTCATGCTATGTGTCTGGTACAGAAAAATCAATTTTTGAATGACTATTTCATGACCATACAGTATTCTGGCTTCAAGGGCATTTCATGGTTCTTCAATGTCAATTATGCTTAGATTTTCCTGTCCTAGGAAACATTCCCCAAATTAAATCCTTTGGATTTATGAATGCCACCAAGAGAAAAGAACAGCAGCATCTAATTTCATGGCAAGAAAGATGTTCTGTTCAGTGGCAAGTACAAAGGCCAGCGTTTTCCTTCCTGCAGCTATTAAAGAGAATGACTGACAGTGTTCTGTCCACCTCCACAGTAGCAAGTTCTCAAGGTGGCCTCTCTAAATGAAATGAGTGACAATCTAGGTTTTATTTGAAACTCTGATTGTCTGAAAAGTGTTGGCTGGTTTGGGATTCCTCAGCAATGGTGAGACCTAACAAGGTGATCAACAGATTAACAATTGTGTATTTCTAGTGATTTGCATAATTTTATTTAATTACTTCATTTAACAAACACTGTGTGCCAAGCACTGTTGTAAATACTTACAAATATTAAACTCCTTTGGTTCATTTTATAGTCATAACAGCCCTATTAGGTGAGAACTATTATGCCCATTTTCTAGATAAGAAAACTGGGGCACAGGGAAGTACAATACATAGTTTTCCTGGGGTCACAAAACAAAAATAACCCTCTCTTAAAACTCAGCAATGGTCAACCTTTTAGCATGATGCTCTGTCCTTTTCTGGGCCTCTTTACTAAATAGCAGTTTTCAATGAAAAGTCATTCAGAATGCAACATTGGAAATAAATGGCCTAATAACAATAGTTGGGTTTATTAAGAGTTTTTTATGTCAAATACTGTGCTAAGTGTTAACAAATTTTTTTAAAAAACTGATATTGAATTCTTCACTCTAAATAAGGAAGGTACTATTCCCATTTAAATGGTAAAGTTGAGCTGTGGGTGACTAATAACTTTCCCACGGTTAAACAACTAATAATAGACAGAAAGGATTCAAACCTGGCCTGTCCGAGCACAGAACCCACCCTACTATACCACAAAGTTTACTGACTCCCTGTTAAGAAACACGTCTTTTAAGGGGAGATGACTAAGAAATGATGAGTCAGCCTGGCTGTTTTTCTCCTCTTTAACATAACAGGCCATCAACAACTACTTATTAAGTTGAATATGACATATGTTTAAACAGATGAGTTAGGAGTTTAATTTATCTATGAAAATTCCCTGACAATAACCCTCAAAAAAAGCAGTGTGTTAAACCAAGTGGTAGTCCCAGCTTGGTAGATGATAATGATATTACCATCAACTAGAGAGAGTGGAAAAAATCACTTTCCCTCCAAAATTTTTAACTTAGGGTAAAATCACTCACATATTTGGCAAGACTTAAATAGGGTCATGTTTAAATATGAACAGATGGGCTGGACCATGGGTTTCAAGAGAGACCGAGGTGATCTCATACGAAAAGTGTGGTTTTAATATAAATTAACAAGAATTTTCTTTTTTACAATCTCCATATCTGCAAGTGTGCTGTGCTGTCATCTGATGATGCAAACATCTTCAAGTCACAATTTTAAACATTTTTTGCAAATATCAAAATATAAATGAATACACTGGAATCACAAGTGAATTGGAACTACCAATATTTTTTATCATAACCCATCTTTCCTGCAAATAAAATTATTTATCTTTGTTATTTTATAATTTTAGAAATTATTCACCTTATTATTTCATATTTTAGTAGTAAATAATTTTTATCACTACATGATTAAATTTTTAATTATTTCATTATTTTGAATTTTAGTCCTTCCTGCTAAATACAATACATTCATAATCAAGCCATTGATATTTTTATTTATTTGCTTAGTTTTATAGTTATTACAACTACCAAATGTATATTAGGCAGTACTATTAATTACAAACTTTTCTACTTTTGAAATGGAGTCAAGACAACGAAATTGATTTCTCACAATACTATGATCAATATATTCTTAAAACTCACTGCAAATGACACATAACACAATACAATATAAAAGCAATACTTTTTTTTTTCCTGAGAAAGTACTTTTTGTATCAGAGAAGGACTGAGGCTTTTTGATACAGTGATTTTGGGGACAAAAAATAAGGAATAAAGAGAAGCACTTAGCTGATGGCTTCTCAAAACATAGGAGTCTTTGATTCTATAAAAAGAAGATATTCCTTTCTAAATTATTAGAAATCATCTCTACTAAGGAAAAGAAAATTAAATTAGATAAATTCTTAAGTTCTAGATCTATGAATTCTACTATTGAAATTTATTCAAATTACTGTAAACTAATGTAAGCTGCAAAATAAAATTGTTTTTGAAAGACTGTCTCCAAACTTATACAATCTAAATGTTTTGAATTTATTTTCCTAGTAAAGTGTTTTTTTGGGATATTATCCTATTTGACTTCATTTTCGAGTTAAGGGTTTCATAATACTTAATGAACTTTAAAATATTTTAGCGATTAACAACAAGCTTGGGAATGTTTTCTATGAATGGTATTCTTACATAATAATAGAATTTTTAAATCCAGCCACCAACCCTCTTCCCCGCAAAAAAAAAAAAAAAAAAGTTTACATAAGCGCTCATCTCCAACCTGCTGCCCCTCTCTCAAATCCCCTTTGCTGGGGTAAAGAAATTGCGTCATTTTAAGACCTCCAAACACTGCAGAAAATGCTCCGAAGCCTCTCAAGTCTCTAAGATCCCTCTTGCTACACAGTAAAGATAGCAATGTAGACCCAAAAGTACTTAATTCTAAGCACACCCTTAGATAATAGATGCCCACATATCAGAGTATTACTACTAGGATATGCTTGTGGCGCGAAAGCTGGCTAAGAATTCTTAGACAAGGTACCAAGCCAGTCATACATGGAGGGTCAGAACATATACTGCCCTCCCTTAAGTGCAGACAATTATTTTTATTTCATTCAACTTAATTTTCAGTGTTCCTAATGACAAGAATAAAAATGCATTAATTTAAGTAGTTAAGGACTTTACATCTCATCAATTAACATTTGCTGAACAGTGAATCAAGGACCTCTTTTGTGAAACATTTGTTTTCATTTCTAAACCTATAGTTTTATATTTGTCCCTTAAGCCAGGTTTCAATTAAAGTTACTGCAAATGACACAGGGTAATACATGCCTCACAGTATATATAAATATAACATTCTCTTTTCTGACACTTTTCAGTAGTATAAGGAAAGGACTTAGGCACTGTATTAATATGTAAGACTAGAATTTGCATTCCCCTTTCACACGCAAAAAAATAGAAAATAACGCTGCACAGAGGCTAATGACTCATCTGTAGGCATATTGTTGTAAGTCTTCTGGTTGCAAAAATATTTAGGACAACTTACTAATTCAATAAACAGTCTCTCAACCTGGTCCTTTTGCCTCTCTAAGTAGGTATGAATCATTCTGTAAATGGAAGGTAGGTCTGTGCCACTGGAAAAATACATTAGAAATTAACAAATGTAAGTATAGAATGTGCTCAGAATTTCCATCTCTGCCAAAATGCTTTGAGGTTGGGAGGGACAGTGTTATGACAGACCACCTTTTACAGATGAAGAAACCAGGGCCTGCAGTGTTACCCCAGAGCCACTTACCTGAAAGCACATAGTGAACTGAAAAGACAACCAGCGAATCAAACCCACATATTTCCTCTAGATTCCAGAATTCAGAAGTCTGCTCCTTTCTCACATACACCCGGCTTCATTACAGGGTCCAACAGTTGACAAAAGATTGGCAATGTCCAGCCTCCCAAATGTTCACAGTATTTAATATGCACTATTTAATTCTATCTTATTCTTCCCTGTGTCTTGGTCTTGTCCCCTACATTCTCACTGTCGGTTCTTTGAGACCATGGGTCATATCTTCAGCCTCTGTGGAGTTGCCAAACAATCTCTAGCACAAAGATGAGGACGTGCAAGTTTTTTTAAATACTTATTCACTCACTAACTAGATGCAAAAGTTTTGGGAGACCTAGCCCTGGGGGAGTGGGAGGACATGCATGCCACAAGTAAATTGGGCTTATTTATTACACAAGTCTTTGTTTTTCTTTTAATTCTGTAGAAATTTCCTAATTTTCTTGTTTTCCTAGTTTCAAAAAATAGTGTAACAATTATTTTTTATGATAATATTAAGTATTTTCAATGAAGTATTAATAGACATTGTCAAACGATTTTGATGGGGAATGTAACCTTCCTGGATATAATGTATCAATGGATAAATACATTTTTTTAAGTTGCAATTCCAACAATTCCAACTGTAGAAGTGTTTTGTCCAAGAAATAACTAGATGTGTTCTAAAGCATCCCCAAACTGTTACCTTTAACATGTAAAATTAGGAGACATAACCCAAGCTTTCTCCCTAAATTCGATGACTCTTCAGACAGTGTGTGGGTCAGATAAGCCAGCTCTTTGTTCTCTAAATAACTTTCAGATAATTGAAAATCATTTCTATGTATTTTTTTTAGCATTTTCATTTTAAGAACAAAAGTTTGTTCTCTGTCCATACAAACTAAGTTTAGCCTGTGAGTCACATACCTTTATTACATGATGCTTTTCCTGGAACGCAGGAATCTTAAACATTTGGCACCAATATGTTGTACCTTTGTTTGGGATGGGGACCTGTCTTAATAAAAAGGGGAGGGGAACACAAAGTCATATTCTCTTGACAAGTTCTTCAATATGACAATGTAAGTAAAAAAATCTTATACACTTTCAATAAACCCACCCCTGCAGTCACAAAATATGGAAAAAACTTACGTCCTGATTTACCAGGTCAAAGGATGGTATGGATGTAGACAACACACTGGCTTTCTCGGGATTCAATAGCCGTAGACTTTTGGTGCCACGATTGGAGTTGTGGTACTTGGGACCCACTTCTCCCACATCTTCATGGTGATAGGCCCAGATCACTCTCACAGTGCTCTCCTGGTGATCAGACAGGGGCACCATTACGTCTCGTGAGAGCACTTCCCTTACCACTGAGTCGAATTTAAAGAACTCTATTTAAAGCAGGATATAGAAGTGAAGAAAAGAGAACGGGGACATTTGGAATTCTCAGTATGCTCTCTGACATTAATTGTGTGAATCTGATTAAGTCATTAAGTATCCAGACAAGTTTGTTTTTTGTTTTTTGTTTTTTTGTGGGGGGAGAGAAATTGTTTTGTCAGCATGTGAGGTTATGTATTCCAAAACCGAGTGAAGGACAACTGACATCATCTTTATGCTTTCATGCATACAGAAACAGGAAATCATTGTCATGCTAAACCTCCCAACTAGCAACTGGTAGTTAACAAAGCAAAAAGTTCTTGTTACGCAGCAGGGATTTTGGAAAATTTAAACCTGTTTTAATGCTTTGGAACATTTTAGGGAAAATAAATAGAATGAAAATTAAAATTACTTTTCAGGTCAGTTTTTATTTTCACAATAGATTCTTTCTCAGGTGCTAGCCCAGTCACATGTATAAATTTACATAAAATGAAATACAGGAAAAATTTCTGTGTCTGGGTTTATTATCCTAGAATCCAAGTCATTTTATGAATCCTGGGATTTTCCAAGGGACTGCAGTATCCCAACTAGGGAAAGTACTGTCAGGTGAAATTGGTTTCCATTTAGCAACCAAGAGAGATTGCCCAAAGGATGGTAGGCAGGGGGGAGGGGTTGCTGGGTATAAAGAAATTGTTAAGCCCTCCCACAGGTAAAGTTGTCTTTGCCAGATCTTTGTAATAAGAACTTTGAAAATAAATAATAAAGCAAAAGCTATTTATTTTAAAAGCTATATTCTTTCTTAATAAGTCAAATGACTATAATTATTATTCCAATTAAAGTATAATTGCACTGTGTATTACACAAAAAGTGATCCATGTCTTTGCATGCGGGTTTTTTTTTTTCCTTTTTTTACTCTTTAGGTTGAATGCTAATCAAAATGGCTTCAGGTTTTTACATTCTCATTTTTAAAGCTTTGATTTACCAAATAAAAAGGATAATTTTATCGGTCTATACTAACTGAAACTGATCCAAGAAATTTGTGGAAACTTCCAAAGTACTACATGAATTATATACTCTCTAAATATTTAATTTGCATATGCATACAGGTACTACATTTTTCATGAAGTCTGCTGATAAGAAATCTTGTATAATACGTTGATAGGCAATTTTAATCAGTCTACTTATTCATCTGGATTTTAGAAATTTACAAAGATGAATCAGTTACAAATCAGATGAATCATATCCTTACATTCAGTATCATAATTCTGTTCTGTGCAATACGTTTCTTACAACTTTTATCGATTGCCTATTTTCAAACTTTACAGAGAAGCTAAAAATCTTTTATAAGTCAAATCATACACACTTTAAACAGCGCTTCAAAATTTTAGATTCACACAGAAATTGCCTTTATTGACATTTATATTCTTAGATTTTTTTGGCTCATAAAGAGAATTCAAAAATATTCCCCAAAAGACTATGTGACTTTGTTGTCAAAGGTTATTTTAAATATTTGTCCCTTTTATTCCATAAAGGGTTTCACAACTGAAAATGTACAAGTATTCATGCATGCCTTCATTCAGAGGCTCCTTACCGTTATAGTCTTGTCATTTATGTCACATGTATGCAGGTCTCTGGTAAATTCAATTACTGTGTGTGTACTATTTTCCATGGCATATTCTAGGTGATAATCTTGCTGAGCATCTTTTTTCAATTCTCTATTTGCATTTGTAAAATAATCCTGTGGGAAAATGTGGAAAAGAAAAATCAGGATATCCTAAGTTCAGAAGGAAAAGAATTTAGATTAAGAGTATTTATAAAACCTTAAAAATGATTCTGGGTTTGCTTATTACAAAATTCTGTATCTATAGTCACTTTTTAAGTCCTGGAAATTTCCAAGGGGCTGGTGGATCCCAACTAAATAATCAATCCACTAGGAAATTGGTCCATGTTTGAACTTTTGGTCCTTTAGGAAAAGGCAGTATGGGTTTACAATACCAAACAGCATCAACAGACATGGGATGAAGGAACATTCCAGATCTTTTCATTTATTATGAAAATGAAAAGAAAATTCAATATTAGGAAATGGCTTGCCCCAAAGTGAAGTAACTAGTTCATGGCAAAGCCAGAACACCAGCCCCCAGGAGGGCACTTTTTCCACTATTTCCCTGATGGTGTTTCCCTTTGCATTCCTAAAAGCAAGGAGACCCATCCTGAGGTGATAGGTTGTTTTAGTATAAGCTTTAATGGTGTGTGCTTATTAAAATGAAATGCAATGAAAAGGAAGGAAACGAATTAAACTGGTTAAATTACAAGATATTGAAAAAATGAGTGAAGTTTTGTTTTTGTGACTGAGCTATAATTTTTGCACTAAACTTGTTCAGTGGTATACAGATCACTTCTGGGAGGCAGCCAGATGCAAGGGAGAGGGCACAGTCTTTGAAATCAAATGACTAGGATCTGACCCACTGCTCCACCCTTAAATGCCTTGAAGAATTGTTGAAATCAAACTCTGTTAGCTTTTATTCTAACATTAGTAAAATGGGGGTGATACATACCAATTTTGTTAATAAATAGCATACGAGGGGGGAAAAACTGCTTTCCATGCTTAGTGCCCATTCAATGCTAATTTTCTTCCCCTTTTTGCAAGATTGGGGTTTTTTTTCCAAAATATTTCATTATGCTTTTTATCATTAGCTTCCTATGTTGAGAGTTATAAAAATCGTGTTACTTTTTCTCACTTATAGAAGATCAATTTTTGCCTTAATTATACAGATTTTTCAGTACATGATACTTTATTTTTAATAAATCACACAGCCGATTTAGAAAATACATGCTGAAGCCTGGTTTTTACTAAAGCTAAATTCATTTGAAGAAATTATTGCTATGCTTGGCAGGAAAAATATAGTATAGAAGAAAAAACCTTAAATTGTTTATAAATGTCACACTCAACTGGATGGCATGTGACATTTTTATTCCTAGTAGCTTTTTAAGGCAGTTATCACATGTGTGTAAATTTCACATTCAGAGCCCCAGATCTAGATATTGTCCAATCTCCACCTTATTGGCAACATTCAGAGCCTAACTAACCTTTTTTCACTCTAGTAACAACTACAACTCATTGAGATCATACTATGCACCAGGCTCAACTTCAGCATTTTACATGTATTAACTCATTTAGTCTTCGTAGCAAATCTATGAGATGAAACTATTTCACAGATGAAGACACTGGAACACAAAGAGGTGAAGCTTTGTGCTCAGGACCACACAGCTGGTAAGAAGTAATACAGCCAATATTTAAACCGGGCAGTGTGTTCTACGCCATCGTAGCCACTTCTAAAAAAGTATGAATTAGTTTATTTTTCTGTCTATGGAAAATATCTATATCAAGTTTTTTCACATAAAATGTTACTTTTCCTTTTGCTAAAGTTGGAGTTTGTAAAAAAAAAAATTCTGAGAACCAGTTGTAATTGTGAAAGCAATTCAAATAAAATATTCCCGTGAGACTGTGATTTTCCCACTTTTCATCGCATAGATTTTAAATATGTAAATGAAATAACAATGCCTATGGACAACAAGGGACTTAGAGAAACTAGCTGTGCCTTTACAGTAAGCTCACATTTCATTACATGATTCAAGCAATCACAGTTTTTACAAACAGAAAGAATATAATACATAATGTAATCAGTTCAAAGAGCAGAATAATTATTCTAGTCTTACAAATATGTTTCCAAAACCATTAGTCCCACAAAATATCCAGATGGCTTGCCAATTTTCCATTCATTCTATTTCCATTTAGAAATACCAATTCCTTCCAGCTAGTCCACCTTTTCCTGGCCTTTTCAGATAACTTTGCTATGAGAAAGAAAATGGGAGAAACTTCCCCCATCTCAAACCCTTGAGCTCATCTGTCCTGTGTAAACTGCTGAGGGTTCAATATTTAGAAAAGACAGCTGCTAATCATATCAACGTTCTAGACTCCTGAAAAAATGTGATTGTTTAAAAGAGCTGACATCTTCTACCTTCTTGAGGGAAAACATGAATGGCTTTGATTGAAACTAAAATTCAAATGTGGAATATCCTAACCACCACTGTAATTCCATTACAATTTTTTTTCACGTTTTCCAATTTTTCAAGCCTATTTGGAGACATATCTTCAGCTTAGCTATCCAAGTAGTATTATTAGTTACATGTCTACTTCAGACACGTACTTGAAAATCCATATGTTAATCTCTTGCTGTTTCCTCGGGAGACCTCCCAAGACAAATAATCTACACCTTCTCTATATAAGATGCCGACATTTTCCCATCCCCAGCCTATGATCGTACATCTCACTTTATTGAGAAAATTTCAGTTATGATACATGGAAGCTCATACCTTGTCTTCTTTCAATCCTAAATAATATTCACTTTATGAGATCATAAAGCACTCTCAATGTAAAAGAAAGAAAATAAAACAAGGAGCAGATGGGAAAAGTAGAAAACAAGTAGCTGCAAATGAAAGAGAAATATTAAAATAGATCCCACAAGTATCAAAAGGGTAATGATATTATACACACCTTGATGCAAAATAAACTTGGATAATTTAGATGAGAAATGGGCAGAGTCCTCAAAAGACACAAACCAGCAACTTATTCAGAAAAACAGATACTCTAAATAACCCTATAATCTACTTATGGTTAAAAACCTTCCTACAAAGAAAATTCTAAGCCAAGGTGCTTTCATTTTGAATTTTACTAAATATTTAATAGTCAATCTTTCATAAACTCTTCTAAAAAATAAGGAATAGGGCACTTGCCAGCTCATTTTTTGATGCTAGCATTACCTTGATACCAAATCAAAGACATTACAAGAAAATCTATAGATCAATATCTCTCATGGGCCTAAATGCAAATTTTCTTAAAAATATATTATAGGGGGCCGGTCGAGTGGCTCAGTTGGTTAAGAGCTCACTCAAGAGTGCAAGCTCTGAGCAACAGCAGTTCGAGTCCCAGCCCGAGCTGAGCCACTGATGAGCTGTCAACAGGTGGCAGGATGGCTCAGCTTAAAAAAAATAAAAAAATAAAATAAAATAAATAAATAAATACACACACACACACACACACACACACATACATGCACACACTCATATATAAAGGATAATATATCATGACCATGCACAGGTGGTTCAACATTAGAAAATTAATCAGTGCAATTCATTATATCAAAAGTCTAAAACAGAAAAAAACATATGATCATCTCGATAAATGCAGAAAAACCATTTGAAACATTAATTCATGGTAAAATCTCTTGGTAAACTAGCAATAGAAGGGTGCTTCCTTAACCTTATAAAGGGCATCTATAAAAACCTTACAGCTGATGTTATACTTAATGATGAAAGATGAAATTCTTTCCCTCTGAATTTAGGAATAAGGAAGTCCTAGAAACAGGGCAAGGGTGTCCACATTCCCCACTTCCAGAAGGCGCCACTGTTGATTGTCCATCCACTTCTGACAGTTGGCCTCTGTTGTTCTCATTCCTAACATGAATATTAAAGTTCTGTCCTTGACATTATGTTCCTGTCTTCATATTTCATCCTTTGGGAGTCTCATCTACTCCAAGAATTTCCAATCATCACCTTTACTCAGTGTCACATATCCAAAAGTCTATTGAATACCTTCCGTTGGAAGTTTTATTGTCATTTCAAATGAAATATACCTAAAATCGTATTCACCCTTTATCTGTAAAGCTAGTTTTCTTGATTTTCTTTATTATATTGCTATTCTTCCAGCCATCCAAATTCGAAACCACAGTTTTCTTTAACTTCTTCCTCTATTACTCACATCTCCACAGATAGCCCCTGCTCCGATCACGCCTTCCTTTGAAAACATCACCCACCGTTTACTTCTACTCCATTACAGCTTCTCCTGTCTCAGTTCAGACCTTATCACCTACATATTTCTGTCAATCTTCCTTGAAAATCATTCTCAGTATGTCATTACATTTAATCCAATAGAATATAGTACAAAGTTCTATAGTTTAGATTCAAGCTTTCTCTAAAATTTAGACTAACCTGGTTTTCCAGGGTGTCTACCATTAATCTCACTATATGATCTCTCTTATCTATTGTTCCCCTCAAATACTCTGCCTTTTTCCAGCTTTTTGCTTTTGTTCACATTCTTCCTCTCTATCTCCCCAGCTCTCCTCACCCCACCGAGGTATCCTCTCCACTAACTCCACCCATTGAAACGCTTCCTTCTCTTTAAGACCCATGATTCTCTCTCCTCCATGAAGTTTTCTTTCATCATTCTGACTGGAAGTGATCCTTCCCTCTCCGAGTCCTTATTCCTCTATTTGCATTCCCATGGAGCATGCAATATATTCTAGGCACAGCATTCTCTTCTCAACCAGGTGGTGACTATGTAGAAATAGACACCTGCTGTTAATCCAGTTATAAACGTGTAACTTTAGAATAGTTGTTTACATTGTCAACGGAACAAACGGAGGGAGACAACAGATTATTTTCTCACTTGCTCTCAATTATATTTACATACGGTTAAGATCTGATGTGGAATGTGTTTAACCAGATGCTAGAAAGAGATTGGGGTTGCAAGATCTGCCATGCAGACACATCTGGCACTGAAATCTGGGAATGTTGTTATGACCTTTTAGCCCCTAAATGGACATGAATCTTATGAAACTGACATCAACATTTAGGAGAAAAAAGCTGTTAGCATGCAACAGCTCTTTGAAATCCTTTTACACTGGGAGGGCTTTTCCTACCTATTTTAAAGAAAAAAAAATCCGAGAGAGAGAGAGAGAGAGAGAGAGAGAGAGAGAGAGAGAGAGAGAGAGAGAGAGAGAGAGAAACCATGTTTTAGAATATTTTTCTGATGTTAATTTTTATCCTCCATGAATCACAAAGTGACTTGCATATAGCAGAGGCTCATTAAATATTTAAAAGGAGCATACTGCCTATCCTTTTGCTCAATCTAAATGAAAATAGAAGATAATGAACCCAAGAACCATCTTTGTGTTATAGGAATAGTTTAACCTGGTGGAAGCAAAATATTCCCCAGTAGCACTTTTTATCTTCCATCAGCCAGTATTCAGCAAATACATGGACTGTAATCAAACGCAGTCTTAATGGTGTCCGTATTATACAATAAAAAATGGCATATTGGCAAACCTTGAAAGCACAATTAAGTGAGGCAAGAGAAGAAAAAAAGGTGAAAAAAAAATCTGGGTCCCAAATTTCCTATCATTCAACTGTTCTTGTTTGAGGAAGAAGGGAGGAAAGGAAAGAAGGGAAGGGAGGAAGGAAAAGAAAGCAAGTCATTCGAAGATGTGTCCATCTTAAAAATACTTCATGCAGATGGGCTAAACCTAAAAAAGTATGTTCAGTGGGTTTAAGGATTTCCTGACAGTTTGACAAAGACATAAATGTTATTGAAGTAGATGATTAAGAGGAATAGTTATTTTGTTATTATCACCCTCTACGGGGGAAAAAAAACACAAAAAACTGGTGAATGAAATTGACCGTAAAACAGCAACCAAATAGTTTGAATACCAATAACATCACCTAGAAATTTATACTCACAAACCCATACTATATCGTACTTACGAGATATTTAAGGAAATTTCCCAGATCACTTTTACTATCAGATTTTTATCTTTAGAATTAGAGGCAAATGGCATCTCTCACCCCACTCCTAGAGCCATTTAGCAAACGGAGCCACATGCAGCTCACTGTGAAGGCCTTTCTTCAGCTGTCCTCCTATAGTGCCTGATATTACAGGACTTTCAAAATAAATACAGGAATTTAATCACAGTGCACTCCCGTTGTCATGGCACAGCTTTATAAAAATCTAAGTGTATGACCTATGTATTAAATATATTGTATATTTTATAAATATAAAATACTGATAAAGTAGGCTCTAATTAAGTATCATTAAAAATGGACTCTATGAGGGCAAGTGGGTTGAGAAGGATTCAGAGAATCATGATTCTGTTGAGATTTTGTAAGAGTTTAAGAATAAAAATATAGATGTTTTAATTACGTAAATATAAAAGCTGATATGCAGAAGTCATTCTTCTTTGCACTTATTCAGTTTGAATGTTCTGTAAAGTAAAATATGAAGTAATGTTACTCTATATCAATGGCTTTAGGTGGATATCAATCACATTGTAACTCAGATATCTGCATTAAGATCAGTTTCAGCATAAATTGTCGATGAGATATTATTTTTGTTTTTTATTATGGATTATCATATTAATCATGTATTTGGCTTGTTTACACTTTGTAAAGATAAAATAGTACTTGTTATCCTTGAAAATCTGAGTTGATAATTAGACCCCAACAATAAAGTTAGTCTGTAGTTGTGTCATAAAAATATTACTCCTGAAACATGCTCTCACAGGATATCTTTTGTTTTGAACACTTCATGCTTTGAAAAAATTGTGAACTATATCATTAAGGTTTCAAAATGCTGCATGGCAACAGTACAGTAACTCAGCATTAGCTGAAGTTGGCATTTATCATTTAGCATGATAGCGCTAGTACTGACTCTCACTTTCAAACTAAGATAACATACCAAGAAAGCCAGCTTTGATAATCAACAAGATTGCTATGGCCTCTTGTTAAAAAACATGATTACACAGATGTTAAATTGGTTCTCACTCATTGTCAGTCTTTTTTTCTCCCTTGAATAAAGTCTCTGTAACAGAAGGGAGCTTTGACTGGTGCTGTGTTCAACAGGATAAAGTGAAAACTCTTACGGGTGTAATAAAAGATATGAATAAACCCCAGTTCAGCCTGGAGAACTGAATGTAAGCACAGCTGCAAGGGGGACCTTGAGAAAAATGCTACCATCTGTCATCATTTTCTTCAACAGGTGCTTGTAGTTTTTCTTTTTCTAAATCTCAAAAGCCTGTTCCTTCAAACATTTGTTTCTAATATCAATTTCTATAATAAGTGTTATGGTGGTTAAATAATATTGATAGTAAAATAATAAATATTTTTATGTTAAAGAGAATCTTTGATCCTAAAGAAATCCTAAAACCATATAAACAAACTATGCAAACATAATTTTCAAAATTTCAAGACAAGCCTATTTTAGTTATTTCTTCACTAACCTTAGAAATTTGAATGAAATGTTACAACAGAAGGAGCCTGTCTTCTAGAAGCCACTTCAGCTACAACTGAAGCTCGGAGTCTAATAGATCTGTGAAATAGCTGCCAGAATGCCAAAATATGAATCCTGTTAGCTTGTGCTCCAGGGAGGGGCCCACCTGAGCAATCTGTTAAGTGCCACATTCTGAAAATACACATTCTGAATGTTTTCCCACAACCATCTCATTTGAGTTTTCTTGAAATGTAATCCTGTGCTATAATTATAGAATTATCAGAGATAGTGTAAAATTAAAATTTTGACTCTTTAACGATAGCTTCAGTGGAAAAAAGCAACTTCAGATCTTACCACTGAAAGAAGATACTATATTTTACTTTCATCCCATCCCATCACATTACTTTTTGAAAATTTTTAGAAGACTTCTCATAACTGTCCATGACCAGTTTATGCAAGGAATAAATTTTAAGGAGAAAGTTCTTTTCTTTCTTCCTCCCTCCCTCCCTCTCTCCTTTCTTCCAACACATATTTTATTGAGTGACTACTATCCCTCAGCTCCTGTGGTAGGGCTGAGGGCATATTATTATACAGGATAGCAGACAAAGTTCCTACTAAAATGAAACATAGCTTAGTTGGGGGGGAGGGGAGGTGACACAGACACTTTTTTAAAAAAATTTAAATAATAGTCTACCCAAAAATGTTTAGATAATAAGTGCTTATAGAAAAATAAAACAGACATTATAGAGAGGAACTGGAAATCCTTAAGGTTGAGTGATCGGAAAAGTCACCCCTAAGGCAATGATATTTACTCTTGAGAAATAAATGACAATTAGGAGCCAACCACAAAAGTGTGAAGGAAGCAGATCCCAGGAAGACAGAGCAGCTATTGGAAAGGACCTGAAATGGAAGTGGGTTTATCCAGTTTGATGAAGCAAATAAAAGCCAGTGTGGCTGAACTACAGTGCCCAAGTGGGTAAATGCAGTGAACAGGGGTCAGATAAGGCCCCAGGATCTGTGAAACCTTATCGGTCTGTATAGGGAATTCAAATTTAATACTAGGTTTATATAAAAGTCATTTGAGCTTTAAGTAGCAAGTGGCATATTCTAATTGACATAAGTGTGCATGTGTGTGCATAATACTGTGGCTACATTGCAGAGAATGATGAAAAGAAGGAATAAGAGTGGTTGTCAGGAAGACAGACAGTGGTTCCAGTGGTTGGAGATTGAGTGGGAGTAGCAAAATTGAAGGCAAGTGAGCAGGTCTTAGATTTAGTTTGGAAGAAGAGTCAATAGAACCTGAAAATGGGTTTTATGTGTGGGATGAAGGAAGGAGAAGAAAGAAGGATGACTCCTAATTTCTTACTGGAGCTGCCAGAAGTGCCATTTACTGAGATTGGGAAGACTGGTAAAGAAGCAGGCCGAGGGTGAGTGAGGTTAAGTTTGAGATGCCTACCTACACACCCAGGTGGGAGGGCAGGAGGCAGAGAATATGTAGACTGCTCTCAGATCAAAATAATGCACCAAGCAAGTTTCAGAAACTCACAAACTTCACATTCAGCTTTGCTATTGAAGCCCTCCAAATTCCTCTTTTGAGTAGGTACAAGTCACAAAATATTCTTTTTCTTCTTTGTCTTTGTTTTCATATTTCAAAACGAATATATATTTATTATACATAATTCAAATATACTGAAATATATAGTAGGGAAAGAGATGAAATGCTTTCATAACCACTTAACAGTTCAGTGTACACCTACCCACAGAGACAGAAGTTCTTAAGGCAGGTTAAAAAACAAGATGGACAGTTTCATAGTTGCTAATGTCTTCTCTTCCACTAATTTCTTGAGTAGCTTAAAAGCATGAATGTGAAGTAAAGTTATTTTCAGCATCACATTCAAGTTGGAAGACAACCTGAAGAACACCTAATCCTAGCTCCCATCAATGGAGGATTTCTCTCAAAAATACATCTTAAGAGATGATCACACAGTATTTAATACTTCCAGTGACAAAGCTTACAAAGAAACTCACTCAATTTTAATACCTCTTCTCATCAGAAATGTGTTTCTTATACAAAGCTAAAGTTTTCTACCACTTAATGTATATTAATTAGATCTTTTTTCTTCCTTCTGGAGCCTAATAGGTGGCATCTAATCCATACTTCTTGAGGAAGACTGTCCACTATTTCAAAGACAATCATTATGTCTTTTCTAATTGTTCTCTCTCCAGGTAAAACACTGCCAGCTATTTTCCATTACTCAGGTACCCCAACTTCCAGAGAGTTCAACCACCCTTGTAATCCCCCTTTAGCTCTCTCCAGTTCACCTACAAATCCATGAAAAATGTCATTCTAGAAGGTATCTTATGGTATGATTAGCCTAGTACAGAGTACTACATCAATATTACTTCCTTTGATATCAACAGTAGAGTTTACAGGCTAATATTCCATCTGTGTGTTTAGCAAGCACATCTTTTGATCTTAAAATGAACTAATACATATCTTTTTCATATGAATACCAATTAAGTCCAATTTTACACATTTCATGCACACACAAATAATTTTTTAACCAACTGTTTAATTTATTTGCATTCTCAGTGAACTTTTAATTTTAAATTTCCTTTCATTATTTTAATATAATAATATCTTTTGAATCCTCATTGTGCAGCCAGTCAGTTATCCACATGTTTTGGGTATGGACGTTTACATATCTCCGATCATACTCAACTAATTCACCTCTATTAGTCCATCTTCTATAAGAACATCATGAGAAACTCTGCTAATTACTTACTTAGTACCCCAATGACTGGTCCAGCAAGTCAAATGCAAAAGAAAATGCAGTCTTGTCAATATCATCTGTGTTTATTAAAACCATGCTGGCCTCTAGTCATTAATGAACACAAAGTGCCCTTTTCTTAAAAATGTATACCAATCTCTCCCATCTATACATTTAACATTTCCCCACGTTGAAAAGCTGGAGTCTTTGTCTCCATGTAATCTTCTGACATTTCTGACATTTCACTATGTGATTGATTCATTATAGTAATAACTTGTATTTATTGAATACAATCAATGTGCCATATACTGTGCTGTGTTACGAGGTTTACATATCTATTTCATTTATACCTCACAAAAACCACATGCATTGTATTACATTACCTTCCCGTGACTTATTTATTTTATAGCTGGAACAGCAGAAGGAATATATTCAATTTTATTGTAATAACTTTGGTGATAGATGGTTACTAGACCTATGGTGATCACATTGTAAGGTACATAAATGTCAATCACTATAATGTACACCTGAAACCCATATAATATCATATTCAACTATACTTTAACAAAAAAAAAACAAATAAATACATAAAATGAATCAAAGAGTTAAGTTTAAAACAAACAAACACAAAAAAACATGCATGAGCTATCATGATCCCCTTCTTCATAAAGGGAACTGTCACTTAGAGAGGTTAAGAGTTTGCCCAGGGCGATACAACGAATAAGTACTAGCAAGCAGTGCTGGGATTTACGCCAGGACTTCCTGCGTTCAACTGCTCAGCAGTTATTCAGCAGGTATTTCTTGAGAACCTGCCAAGCACATGGAATTGTTCCCGGTCCCTCAGGAAGATGTGGCAGCACTGACACAGCCATCAACTAGTAAATGTCCCATTCCTACACTAAAAAAAAAAAAAATACTAATTATCTACCACTTCTGCTACTTTTCCTCCTTCTTCCTTCTGCAACTATAGCTTTAGGGATCTCACTGCTTATGAGTAACCTTGGAGAATGGAAGAGGGAAGGGAAAGGCTATCTATTTATATAACTGGAAAGACACTTGAGAATTTTTCCAAATACAAAGGGAGTCCATTTTGTTATTGTTAATTCTAAAAAAAGATTCTAGAGCAGAACACTTATCTTGGCTTAAATACAGTCTGAGAGTTATCTGAGGCTTTCATTTATTAATGTTCTTTTCACGCCCCATGACCATATAGAACATATATTTTAGACTCTGTGTGGGCAGAGATTCCTGTTGCTTAGAAATGCAGCAGCTAGTACCAACTGACAAAAGGTGTGTAGGAATGGTAGAACACTAGGAGGAAGAGGGAGATTTCTGGTTCAGCATATTTTGAAGTACACCACTACCCACAGTTCTTCCATTTCTGCTCTTGTTTCATCACGTAAATTTAAGAAAGTATTTAGAATTATCAACAAAATTGTTTAACTCATCTCACAAGTGTTTCCATTCTAGGAAAACCCACTTTATTTTTGTTTTGCAAAGTAATCATAAATACCGAATTATATGCTAGCCCTTGATTCAAACATCAGATGGTCCCTCGGAATTGCTTTGGATGGAGTCCTGCTTTGCATCCCTATGCCCTATGCCTGGAATCTTCCAAGCTTGTCTACACAGACCGCAAAGGAGTCACCTTATTCCTATCAAAGAGCCTGACTGTGTAAGGTCAGTGGTTCCCAAAACTGTCTGCACATTAGAATAACTGGAGAAATTTAAAAATATATTAATGCTCGTGTCCACCCCCCAAGATACTGTGATTTCATTGGTTTGGGGGAGGGAAAAATTTTTGGGACACTTTAAAAGACTCCCAAGTGCTTCTAGTGTGCAGACAAATTTGGGAACTTCTGATGTAGGAAGTATCTTTCCAGATTCTCAGTTCTCTATTATCTCTGTCTCCCCATCATGAGGCTTCAATCTGCCATAGCATGAATCCATCTTGGCCTCAGTCCAAAAGTGTCCCAAGTACCAAAAGGCCCAACTTCTACAGGGCTTCATCTACCATGAGTTTCCTTGTATGAGTGGGTTTTAGTGCATGAACTTTGCTGAGGTGGGGGGAGGGGGGAGGAATAGGCAGCAATTTAGTTTTATCTAAGAAACTAAGATTTCAAAGTTTTAGTTTAAAAATTGCCTAAAAGATGGACATCTTCCCCAGACACATGTAGTTTTGTTGATCTAGCTTTAATATTAGTGAAGATGAGGAAGAACATAGGGTATACGAGAAAAACATTCACACCTAGTATTAAGAAAGAAACTTCTATAAAATCACCAAGTCTCAGATCAAAGCTTGAAAGACTCTAGATGCTAAGCTTACTAAACATCTGTGTAACAATGCCACAGAAATAGAAAAGACAGCTCATGCGGTTCAGACACATTTGAAAAAGCATTAATTATATTTCTTCCAGGTAGGCAGTTTCCTATATTCAAGGTCTGCTGAGTCCTTTGATGCCCATGCCAGATAATCTTCGTAGTATATAATATTTTGAATTGTAAACACTATGGTTAATTTTGAAAACAACCTTTAAAACTTGGGATACTTGTTTTCCTTCATGTTTTGATTATAAGCATCCTAATCTGGAATAGTCACACAGCCCCTTATCATATCACCCTCTTGTAATTCTCTGCACAGTACTTACAACTTTTTAATATTTTCCTTGCTCATTTATTTATTTGTTTACCCCCACCAAAATGTGAGCTCCATAATACCACTGACTTCATCTCACCCAATGCTATATCCCCCACATATAGAACTGTTCAATAAACACTCACTAAATAGTGATAGAATGAATGAATGGACATTCCAACATTGTCTGCCTATAGGTAAGTACTTTACTGAAACAGTCATGTAAATGTCATGTGTGACCTAGAGCCTCAGGTTTATACATCTACAAAATGGGAGAAATAAGATATTGATGTCATAGGGTTATTGTGAGAATTTCAAGAGATAACACACTTTAAGGACTTATCATAATGTATGACATATATGAACTCAGTGAATGAAAAATCATATCATAAAAATGTGTATCTATGATATTTATAGTGAATCAAAAGTAGTAAAAAATACTAGGACTTTAATTTATCAATCTGTTTAAAAATGTATTTTATTATACATGTTCTTTCATTATTGAGGAAAAAAAAATTGGAATGTGGTTTTTGTAAGCTACAGCTTGCTTGCCGGAGAAGAAAGGGCATCAAACTGGAACTCAGATGAAATGAATCCAAACAGCATTTATGTAATAGCTGCCTAAGGTTTAGTTTCCTCACCTTTAAAAATGGGTGGGGTGTCAGGAGATTTAAAGGGAATCAACCAAACTCTAAGCTCTTAAGGGGCAGCAAGTAAACACACAAAACATCAATATTTAACGTGAAGAAGAAAGAATTGTTTAAAGATTTTCTCATAATTTTTGGCTACATTAAATGAATAAGAAAGACCTCAAAAGTACATTAAATTTGGTCTATTAATTATTTATGTAGCACTCAGATATATAATTCCAGTTTTACAGTTAACAAAAATTATCAATTTGAAATTATTTTTCCAGAATTTTCTGCTGATGTGCTATATGCTGTCCTATAAGCAGCTTTTATTTTCTGTCTACTCTAACCAGTTAAGGAGACAGATTTGGAAGAAGCTTCCTAAAGAAATATTTTTCTGTTTAAAATTTCTGTATGGGTTATTTTTTAAAAGTTACAATAAACAGCATTATGAGGCATCCATATGCAGTTATTTTTTAACATATGGATCAAACATTTCCAGAAACATGATGATGTATAATGAATTCATTACTTTTGCCAGCAACTTTATTTCAGTAGGGCTCTATTTCAAATGATGAGTCAATAAACCACCATTCACTTTCTTTGAAGTGGACGCTTGCCTCTCCTTCCAAGAACTCAGAAATATACCGTTGGTTGCCTGAAGACTTGAACTTTGTTGGTCAATTCAGGTGTATTATCCCCTTGGCTGTTCTTAGGCCTGCCCTTTCTTCGGGCATTATGAAATCACCAGCTCGGGAAGAAATACACACTGACGACTATCAGCGTGTGTTGGAGCATTACACTGGCCATGTGTCCAGATTACTAATGCACAAAGCATGAAGCTTGGAGAGGTCCCTTTGTCATCTGGATATTAAGGGTGCGTAATCCAAAGACTTATAAATATCTCTTAACAAAGCCCCAGCTGAGCTGTGTCAGGGTTGCACACTCCCATCTTCCCCTTACAGCTTTTCAATTTGCTTTCCAAACATTTCTTTGTTGCCATTGGCTGGGGTGCCCTTAAAAGAAGCACACAGTTAACAACAAAGAACACTCACTGTTTTCTGTGATTTCACATCAGTTCTAAGCACTTCCTCAGCAAGCAACCCAGCAGCAATTACCCTGCTGCTGAAGACTTAACTTCTCATCACAGAAAGCCTTCAGTTTTAGAGACAGCCAACAAGCAAGGCTGTAACGAATGGTGGCACGTTTCGGCCTCCATTCACTAGCGGTTTACACCCCCAAAGGAAGAGTGAATCAATTTTTGTGCAAATTCAACAGCACATCCGACAATGCTGCCCTCTTCTCTGACTCGCACAAACTGGGCATTCATCAACTCGGATCACTTGCCTCAAATGGGAACTCACAGTTGCTAAGTGGCTCGAGTGGGGGGTGGGATTGCTCTGTGTCAAAAAGGGCCAAAGTACAAGGAAAGGACACGAATCCATCAGGGAAGTGAGCCTTGAGTTAATTCATTGAGGCAAAATAGTGAGGTTTTCAAAAGCAAATGCAAAAGGAAAGACTGCTTCCCACCCCCAACTTTGGCAATTCTGTGAAAGACAGTGCAGAAGCTGACCTCAGCAGTATCCCCGGGCTTCCCCAAGTGTAAGCCACTCCAGAAAAATTCATCTGATAGAGTACACTGAGACAGGCTTTACTCCACCACCACATTTCTTTTCTTTCCCATTTTGATCATATCTGGTTATACACCATTTGAAGAAATAGCTCCAACAGGGTCAGAGGGTTACAAAATGGGCAGGGTAAATTCCCATTATGCCTCCTCTCTGGGTATAGTGAGTGTGTTGCCTTGAGGCAAGGAACTCCAAATCTGATTTTTCACTCCATAAACCTGCAAGCAAATGTCACACTGCCCTCTGGAGGTAGGCTCATTGGGTGATTGGCAACCATTGAAGGATGCGGGTTGTCGAAGTTTTGAACTCCCTGGGGAAGCAGCGGGGAGTGGAGGGAGTACAGGATAGGACAAGGGAGGAGTTACCAACTGCTCACTAACTTCTTATGAGTGGTGTGTGTGTGTGTGTGTGTGTGTGTGTGTGTGTGTGTTTGTGTGTGTGTGTGTGTGTGTGTGTGTGTGAGAGAGAGAGAGAGAGAGAGAGAGAGAGAGAGACAGGAAAAGGAAAGAAGGTGAATAAGTAAGCATTGCTCTGAATCTTAGCAGTGTCAAGAGAGAGTGGATGAGTGTAGACAGGTAATGAAAGGTACAAAAGTGGTGTTCAGAAGGAGATGGGGCAAGTCAGTAAGGATGGGTGTGGTAGACTGTATTTTCAAAGATGGCCACACTAATAGATTTCATTCCCGTGTGCTCTCCTTACAGTGCAATGCTGAGCTGGCATTTATGTTCCCTCTTGAATCCAGTGGGACCGTGACTACAGCAGCACACACACTAGATGACTCGAAGGCTAAGCTGTCAAAGGCTATATACTTTCGGCTGGGGCCTCTCTGGATGTTCACTATTGGGACCCAGCTAGTCTGCTGTGAGGAATACTAGCAGCTACATGGAGAGGCCACGTTCCCAAAAGAGCACCAGCTGAGGTCCCAGCCAACATCAACTACCAGTCAGATAACCAAGTGAATGAGCTTTCAGATGATTCCAACCACTCACCTTGAAGTTGACAACAAGTGGAACCAAGATCTGTCCTCACTAAACCCTGCATAAATTTCAGATTTCTGAACAAAATACGTGTTGTCCTTGGATTAAGCCATTGCATTTTGAGGTGGTTTGTTACACAAAAATAGATAACACAAACAATAGGCAAGGTCCCCTTGTGACAATGGACAGAATATTCTTGGCACAGAATAAACCTGGCCTGAAAAGAAAAGGACCCACCTCTCTGCCTTCCATGGATTCTCATTATTTTGGCTGATTCTTTATTAACAATAGCTTTTCTCCTCTTGATCCCAGATGAAGTTGTCCATGGGATCTATCTCAACCGAAACCATGTGTGTATATGTGTACTACATGGTGTTTTGTACAAATTTGAATTGTGCCAGCATTTAGCAATCGGAAGATTTTACTTACATATACACACAATCTAAATTTCTTTCTTGCCTCAAAAAAAAAAAAACCAAAAAAAAAACACAGAAGATCGGGCAATACTTGATTTGCATTCCCACATAACAGTAATTCACTCACAAAAACTATGGTCTCCTCAGTCCCCTCTACTCTCTGTTGCATTACATCCTGCTTATTCCACTGGAGCCCCACCGCTCTTGTACGTTTGCTGTCTGACCTCTACAGGCATTAGGGTTTGTAACATCTATTTAGCCAACAATTCTCTACCTGGTTCATTGGGATTTATTCTTCCCTAGTTATCCAGGCATTAACATCTTACTGAAAAGAAGAATTTAAGACAGTCAGAAAAAGACAAAAGTCTGAATAATAAAAAAATAAAAAACATGTAAAGGTCGAGTTTTGAAAACTTAATTAAAAAGGGATCCAATAAAATAATGGGGAAAAGCCACAAGAGGAGATGACTGGGATATCACCTTAGGTTATCATACAGCCTGATGCCATCTCCAGCTCTCAGTAGCTGCTGCACATACAAGATGCCCAAGAAGTCAATGCTTTTTGTTTCACGTAAAGTTTGTTCTCCCTGGGAATATAATTACACCAAACCCAAAGTCTACTAATGGAATCACTTACACTATGATTAAGAATCTTATTTACCTTTTGGCATAGTCACTGAGAATACCTTTATCATACCACTGCATGAAGACTCTCAAATAAACAGTTTCTAGGGAGAGGATTCAATTTCAAGTGTTGGAAAGTGGAACCACCCAGTTTGGATGAACCAGCTGAAACATACATTTCTTTGTATTTTTAGTCCTGGTATCTTTAATTTTATTAGAGGTTTTTAATAAATTGCCTTTGAACTTAACTGATTAGCATAATTTTATTGTACTTTATATGTCCTAAAGTGATTAGGATGTTTAAGGAAATGGACTAGTAAAGGATGCCAGTCAACTAAGAAAATGATTATCTTTATGTATGAAAATAATGATTTAATTTCCTTAGAAATAAAAATGGAAAGGAAAATCCTATTTCTTGCTCCTATATTTTCCCAATATATTAAATATACTGGGAAATATAAAAGAAACTATATTTAAATATATTTAAAGGTTCAGTTAAAGGTTTATCTCATAGTGATACGTAATCACTAATTAAGTAAAGTTTTATGATTCAAAATCAATCTAAAGAGTACTTAATTAATTCTTATGCAATTTTTATACTTGATCTTAGCCAAAAGGCCGAGAAGCGATATATGCAATTTTTATAAAGAACTACCAGCAGTGTGAAAACACCCTTTAGTTTAAAAAAAAAAGCCTATGTTTGTGGTGGGCCCATTATGGCATGTTGAAACACAATTCAACTCTTGGCTTTTCATTTAATAGCAAATTGGGTGGGTTTTCTAAAAAAAAATGCTAATCTTTGGGGAAAAACAATACCAAGTTATCTCTGATAGTATACCTTGTTTTATGATATTAACTTATTAAGATTTCACATGCCCCCTTCAACAAAATATGCAATGATAGTTAAGGGACATATTACCCTCCCCGCCCTAAAACAAACAAACAAAAAGACTTGGCTGAAACAGGTGTTTTGTAAGGTATTATGTACTTCATATCATAAGAGAGTTGTTATTCAGCTAGTGAGGCCTGTGTTTGGAGTCAAATTCTTGGTTTACAAATTTAATAGCTGAGATGCTGCAGCAGGAGAAAATTTATACATCAATGACTTCAACAGGGTGTAATCCTCATAAAACTTTATTTTATTAGAATTGTAGAGTACTTATTTGGGGAGGAAAGGATTAATTTATGAAAAAAATAGAGAACAGGGCAGTTTTGAAGTTTTTATTGCTGTTATTTTCTCTATCTCCAGCCAAAGGTAACAGTTCAGTGCCAGAATTAGGGTTTAAATTTGATGGCCTCTCAGTCAGAACATTGTAGACATCAAACTCAGAAGCCAGGAATAAAGTTACTGAGATATGCACTTTGAAACCTATCGGGTACACTGGCTTTAATATCATCAAAACCTTACACAATGCCAGAACAACTAGGAGTTTTCATCTGGATCAAGAGACTATTAGCGTAGGGCTGCATCTTTGGGTGAACTTTGATAAATAACCAAGAGTATATATAAACGAAGATGATATGGCATCTTGGAAAGTGTCCAAATGTTGATCGAGATCAAATAAACAAAGATGACCAGAAAACCTAACTACCTAATCATTCTCACAATTTTTTTTCTTTTTTTTTTCTTTTCTTTCTTTCTTCTTTCTTTTTCTTTTTTTTCTAGTCCTAAAGACATCCATGAACAGGCAACGTCTCTACTCCGGCTCTTTCAAAGAAAATCGCCAGCTGTCAAATTAACTTTGTTAGCTATTAAAGTAAGTGAAAAGTTTTGCCACTAAACAGGGGATTTTGCCTGGGGCTCTAGGTTTTGCAGATCTTTATTCGCGGCTTCCTAAGCGGCTCTCTGAACAGCAAATGTACTGAACAATTCTTGGGGACTTTCATTCATCTCTCTGACGAGGTAGCTGACACCAGCCGCTAGCCTGGGGGCTTCCAAATAGCCAGGATTTGGGAAGTTCCGACACTGCAACCCTAGGCAGCAAGCCTGCAAAGTGCTAAAATTCTCTGGCCTCTCCAACCCTAAGCGCTGTCCGTTAGGTCCCCAAAGCCAGGGTTCCTCTCCTGTCCAATCAGGAATGAAGGGGGATGCGCGGCAGGTGTGTACATGGGGTGGGGGGGTATTTCAAGTGGGGCGCTAGGGACAGAAAAGTGGTCAGAGACGGAAAACTTCTTGGAGTTACCCGTGCTCAGCATCGGGGCGAAAACTCGGAGCCGGGCGGCCGAGGCTGGGAGCTGGACAGCGGGCGCCTCGGACTCCGGGAGGCGCAGGAGTTGTCGGTAAAGGGGACCGTGCGCGATGCTATGGGGGCGACGGTCCAGCCGAGGCCACAGGTAGAGCCGATGGCACCGGGTGGCCCCGCACCCATGCCTGCCCCGGGGTCAGGACGGGATGGGGCTCCGAGGGACGGGCTCCGGGAGGGGACGCGCTTACCTGGAGGTAGGGTCGCCCATCGGCCACCCCGCCCACGACGATGTCGGCCGAGGCCATGGCCCCGGTGGGCGAGAAGCCGAAGCCCACGTAGCCGGCCGTGTGCACCTCGAGGCGGAAGGCGAGCCGGCCGTCCCGCGGGCCCCAGCTCAGCCAGTACTTGCCCTCCGAGTCGAGGAGGGCGCGATGCGGGAAGGTCCAGCCCGGGCCCCCCGCCACCGCTGCGGGGAGCAGCGCCCACAGCAGGAGCAGCGGCCGGCTGCACATCCTCCGCGCCTCCTGCCCACAGGCACCTGGGCTCCCGCCGCCTGGCGGAGCGAGGAGGAGGCACGGGGGGCGGCGGCGCCAGCGCGAGCCGGGGACCGCCCCTCGGCCCGCCGCCCGCTGGGAGGGGCAGGACCCACTCGCCCTCCGCGCCGCCCGTGGGGCCCGCGCCCTGCCCGCCCTCGCCCCGGGCTGCCCTTCGCGCCGAGCCACGTGCCGCCCCGCACCTCCGCCTGGTCCCTGAGATCTGGGTTTGGTGGGAAAGGAAGTGAGGGGCGTCCTGGAAAGAGAGGGGGACGGAGGCAGAAGCCAAGTAAATGGGGGGGGGGCAGAGGCGGCGGGAACAGGAGGAGGAGAGCTAGTGCGGGGGGAGCGTGGACACTTGCTGGGGACGCGTGTGGCGTTGTCCCTGCTGAACGAATGAGAGTTGATAACTGAGGGCAAGTTTAGCCCAGCCAGAGAGAGGAGAGTTGAGTGCGCAAAAGGGGTGCTCCTGGGCTTGGTGGAAGTCAAGCGAGCAAGTCCTTTCCAGAGTAACGGTTGAACATCTTTCTTATTCGTTGCTGTTGATTTTCAGGAGCCATGGTACCCAGCGATGACCCTACGCCATGGACACACACGCATCACCTCCTCCGGAATATTTCTCTCATCCTTTCACCCTGTTAGGGACCCAAGTCTGAGGAAATCTTGTTCCTGACCTCAGGAGTCCGCGATCTGATGCTGGCCTTCTGCCTGGGTTTGGTTGGATTTCTTCAGGTCTGGTCTGATCTGGTTTGCTTTGGTTTTGAGGGGACTGATTCTGTCAAACTACTTGGCCGTCAGCAACATAGGTCAGGGTTGAAGCACCATTTGGGAGGTAGTTTTTAATTTGAAATCCTCTTTTTCTGCTATTTCAAGTTCTGGCCATAGTTATGTTTATCAAAAAGTGTTTTTGCCTCTACTTTTGACCACATCACTCCTGTCTTCAGAAGGCCAATTACTCAATGCGGCAACTGTAAATTACCTTCATTTATTTATTTATTCTCTTCCATGTTTCAAAAAAAAAAAGAAAGTTCAAAGGTGGCTTCCAAAAACACAAACAATACAAACAGAAAAAAAAATAGTAAGTGAGGTAGATTTTTAAATGTGGGTAAGGAGAATAATACAAATATGTACTCTTGACTCTGGATTCGGAGGCGCCACGTAAGCCACGCATCCCTTTTAGTCTCTCTTCAAGTCATGTTTCAGCCTGTTTTTTCTTGCTCCTGTTTTCTCTTCCCATTTCTTGTCCCACGATTTTTCCAGAGTTACTAGCATGCATCCAAACTGTTCTCCCAAAAATTCAGGCATATTTGTGTCTGGAAGGCAACCATCAAGTGGATCTGCTTACCAGGGATTTCAAGCAGTTACCTAGGAAGGGACTCATCCCAAGGGGAGAGGGGGTGCGGTGCTCACAGTTTTGGCCAATGACAATAGCCCAAAATGAGAGAAGAGGGATGTTGAAACCTTGGGACAAAGCAAGAAATAAAAGTCCATGGAGGCTTAAAAGGACTGAGGCATTGAGAGTATGAATTATCAGCCGCCACAGGCAGACATCAGGGCAGCAGCATCCACTGCAGCAGCCTAAGAGCTGCAACCTTAGAGCTGAGTTTCTCCAAGCACCAGGGGCTCGGCTACCTCTGCCGGTTCCAGCCTTGAAGAGGAGAAAAAGGAGAGAGAAACAAAATGGTGGGCATGGAGGCCAAGAGGAGTGGTTCCCGGCACCTGTGAGGCACACCCATCGCACTGGACAGGACTTCAGGCGAGTTCAATGACTTCAGAGTGATCAAAAGCAAGCTTCCTGTTTTGTGACCCTACTCTGATTCTTAATGTAGAGGAGCCTAGAACACATGGCTGTATCTGCTTGCTGGGGCTTGTTCTACAAATCCCAAATTCTCATCTAGAATCTGACCCTCGTTTACTGGGCTAGCTTCACCTTCCATCGCACTTCTGTCATTCGCCGACAGCACTCTAGACGCATCACCACTACCTGGAGGATCCTCGAAAGAGAGAGCCCTCTGTTTCACATCCCTGCACCTTTTCAGATGGTGCTCTCTACCAAGCCTGCCTTTTCTCCCGCTCTGGTCTTTGAAGTAATTTCCGCTCCTCCTCCCACGCTTCAGTCAGACTGTGTGGAGCCCTTCCTGGTGGTGCTTGTAGAATGTTCTGTGCAGGCCGCATGACGGCACCTCTGACGCTTCAGTGTCTGTTTATATGCTAGTTTTCCTCCAGCAGCCTCTTTAGGTCAGGGACTGCTTGTGGTCCCTTGTTTTAAGCCCATTGCTTAAACTATGGGCCCTCATGCAATAAGGGCTTAATAAACATTTGTAGGAAGAATAAATGCATTTCTAGATACTCCTCTTAACAAAGTTGGACTATGGGGGGAAAGCTTGACCCCCAGTTATGATTGAATGTTCTGCTCTGCATTCATATCAAGGCAAAAATAAGATAGAAGTTGACGTCATGAATATACAAAAGAGAAAGTCATAATGGTTTTTATTCTTGCTTTAAGTAAAGTCAGATTGTTGTATGTGAATTTATTGTCTTTTGTTTGTCTATGACTGGCATTGAATCTATTGGGTTGTCGGAAAAGTCATGACACATTTTTGCAAACGAAAAACACAGAAAAAATACGTCATGACTTTTCCGACAACCCAATAAAACACCCTGAGTACTGAAGAAATATTAAAACTATGTAATCCCTTGAGATTAGGTCAGCAAACAGAATGTTATTAGCATAATTCATACTCAACAGACCCACTCTGCTTTGGTTTGAATTAGCTCAGTATATGAAGAGAAATGAGAAAATTTTAGCTAAGTGTGCTTCATAAGCTGCCTGAGTTCCCTAGATCATAACTAACTCCCCACTCAAGTGCACAGAGGTCTCAAATTCCCAACTTGAAAATTAATTACCATATAACTGCTTGTCTTAAATTTGTAAGGAAAGCAGGAAGAAAGCATAGATCCATTAAAAGTTTAGGGCATATGGCAGAGAAAAATGAAATCAGTGGTAAGGGTTTTCAAATTTATTTTTTTTAAAAAACTATTGTTTTTGTAAAAGTACCTGCTCCTTATTTAAAGAAAAAGGTCACGAAATACCAAAAAAAAAGTATGAATAAGAAAGTAAACTAACAAAATCACCTGAAATTCCACCATCCAAAAATAACCTTTGTATGCATTCTGAGAACATCATTCCAGAACCTAGTTCCATGAAAACCTTGTAGGAACAGCTTGTGAGACAAGAATTTTCAAAGAAACAGGTGAATTAATTTTGTAAGACCCCACTTGACATAAACAGCAACTTTAAACATGCCAGTTACAATCATATTTTCTAGATATCTTCTCTCCACATATATCCAAAAAAGAAACAGAACAATCAAAACTAGATATCCAGTGAAGCTTTGCTTAAGTTCGGAACATTCGTGCTAATTATTCATCCTTAAAACGAATCGTTTTCTCAAACATTTCAATCAGGGCTTTTCAATGTAATGTTTATTTTGAATCTTCACCCATTCTGATACACAGCTTGGGATCAGCCAGTGTGACTGCACCCATTCTGAACTTCCTCACCTCGGTTTATTTATATTTCCACATTCGTCAACTGTATGGGAAAGAAGGGCAAAATAGAAAGCCCAACAGACAGTAACAAGCCAACGCGAAGTTGCTTGTATGAACTAGGATTGTCTGAAATAAGTTACTTCTTATGTAAATATGGGAGTATCATCGTTTTCTGTCTACTTGTACCTAAGGTGCAACAATAATAATAAATATTTATAGAGTTCCTGTCTTCTAGGGAGCTCAAAGAGAAATATTTATATAAGTGATCTCAGCAGGTCTCCAGCATTCAAATAGGGAAGCTGCAGCATTTTCTCACTTTCTCATCTATTAACTAAGCCTCTTGTGTGGATGGGTGACGGGTTCAAGTTAATACTAGGAGCCAGTGGCAGAAAAGCCAAAAATAGAACTTTGATTTCTTTCTTCTTTTTTTTCTTCTTCTTTTTTTTAACTACATACTTTCTTTAGCTCTCACCTCATCTCCAATTTAAAAAAAATTTTTTTTTTCTTAAAGCCACCAGGTCATCACCACAAAACATTCTTTCAGTAGGGCTTATTTTTTCATAGGATCAAGATGCTCTGATCCATTGTGAGCCCGATGTTATAATCCTCCTTTTAATGCTAGATGATACTGACGATGATGGTGGTGGGGATAAAGAAGGTGAGGCTATAGTGAATTGACTTCTATGAGCAGGAAGTGAGATGGGCTTAACTGAGTTCTTGAGGTTACTTTGAAAGCCAGTGCCAGTTGGCATTGAAAAGCACTCTTAGGCTTTTCCATATGAAAATAACAGCAAGCAAACCACTTTCTCTGTGCACAGCCTGCACTCGGGTAGTATCTATAAGCTACATTCTGAAATAAAACTGTTTAAATGTTTTTTAAAAGCATGGGGAAAAAATTAATACTCTTATTTTTATCACTAATAACCACTTGTTAGAATTTCCCTTTATAGGGAACCATGATGGATAGGAATAATGTGGCAGAAAAGAAAGTGTGTTATACTAGTACTAAGTCTATATGGCTTTAAAGCCATGTTTACAAAGTGTTTGAGTATTGATGAGAGCAATAGGCTGTGGTATCGTGCCGTTTATCAGAGTGATCTTTAGCATAAGAAAAATAACAATGACCTTCCACAACATTTGGGCTAATTTCTCTTCTACGGGGAGGAAGCAACTAAAGCTGTGTGTCGGTCAGTGATGATGGGAAGAGAAATGCAGGCGGTTAAAATGTGCTGAGTTAGTCCTAGGAATGCCAGCCTTGGAAGAGACTTAGGAAGGACCCTCTCGTTTGTGCTCTCATCTTGCAGAGGAAGAAAGGAAGTCCTAGTGAGAAAGTGAATTGTTCCAGTTTACAATTTTTAAATAGCCACAAACAAGAAGGTTGGTTGCCTGACACAATTGACAACGTCTGGCCTTTCCACACACCCTTCTCTTAACAGTTACCCTTTTAGATGTCTCCTGTTCACCACTGGCATTGGTTACACCAAGTTTTCACTTCCATAAACCTGTCGGGAGAGAGAGTAGGGAGGAAGAAGGCATTGTGAATACAGTGACATTCTCCACAAGCCAAGGACTCCCTAGATATTACCGTTCTGATTAGGTAGCAGATTTGGCATTTAAAAATGTGTGTGTCTATGCACTCGCAGTTCTGTGACTATCAGTTTAAAGAAAAGTCGAAGCGCTTAGTTGAAATGAGCAACCAGCATCAATTCAAAACTGAATACAAATTTAGCTCCACACTGAGAATGAGAACATGATTTAGCACCACTTGATTCTACAATTCCATCTGTGGTTTTGGAAAAAAATTAAAGAAATCTGAAAAACATAAAAACTGGAAAGATAAATGTAAAAATTGAATTATCTAAAACCTTAATTGATGTAATTATTAATCATTACTAGGCATAATAAATAATGAAGAGATTCCCTTAAATGAAAAACTGAAATATAATAATTAGCAATTATTTTTCCATTTGGAAACTGGCAAATAAAAGACAGTTTGGGAATGAATATTAAGCAAGGCTTTGAAACTCTCTAATCAACACGAGGTTAAAGAAGAAAAATGTGTGTTTATTCCCTATGCTGCAAGATTTTATTTCTTCTCATTTCTAGGTCATGTTCGAGTTTCAATTCTTAGGAAATTTCCACATTTAAAAATCTAAATTAGAATTTAAAGAAATTAAAGATTAATTAACCTAATCTCACATAAATGCAATTTGGCTCTTAAAGGCATCTTTTCTCTTATATAGATAATTGAACAAAAGAGTGAATTTTAAACCAAATAATCAGATTCACTGTCACTGCTAAAATTGACCAGATATGCTGTCACCTTACTATAGCAGAATTTTCCCAAACATACTGTTATTTTTTCCCCGAAAATAAGACCGGGTCTTATATTAATTTTTGCTCCAAAAAGCACATTTTATTCATTTTTTCATGTACAAAAACCTACATTTATTCAACTACAGTCATGTCTGGCTGACGATCTTAACTGGAGCTTATGTTTGGGGTAGGGCTTATATTACGAGCACCCTGAAAATCATGCTAGGGCTTATTTTCCAGTTAGGTCTTATTTTGGGGGAAATGCAATCGTCTATGAAAACCCCAGGCCATTACAAAATTAGCCTTAGGGGTACAACTATCAATAATAATGAGAATACAGGAGCGTGCATAGACAGGTAATTTCTAGGGAGCCCTACACTTGGGGAGCATATCACTGTATTCACTGTATACCCTCTTCCTCTCTATTCCTTCTTCTTCCAACATGTTTTTTATGGAAGTTAATTTTTGATAAAGCCAAGTCCAACAGTGAGCTTGAGACAGCAAAAGAACTGTTAAAAGGAGGACATGGAAAGAGCCAGGTATTGTTAGTCTTAGGAGTGAAACCATAATATTAATAATGATGATAATCTCAATAATAATAATATATGTATTGAGTGCTGCAGGTATATTGCATGAATTGTCTAATTTAACCTTTACAGTAACTTTATGAAGTCAGTGCTCTTGTCTTCTTCTCCCTATTTGGAGGAAACTGAAGAAGAAAATCAATTTTCAAGTTATATATGAGCAAAGAAAGCAGGATCTTCTCTCAACTGTGAACCAAAAAATTTCTTATAATAGTAAATATTTATTAATACCACAAACACATATTTTAGAAAAAAAGTATTACATCTTTTATCAAACAACTTTATGGGTGGTATTTTTATTGAATACAAATAAAAACACTACAGAAAGCCAAGTTGCTGCAAATGTTTTGGCCTTTTCTTGATATAGGTTTCTAAAATTTTATGGAGTTACTGAGTTCCCAGAAGAGTGGCTATATACTAGTTGGTTGTATGGCAAGGCAACGCATACAAATTTAATGGTAAAAAGGGAAGTGAAGTTGAATGAAACT
>NW_017731741.1:37695-129011 GCF_001890085.2 Hipposideros armiger | reverse complement strand
GGATGGCCGCTCACTGCGGCTGCTGGCCGCTCACGCTGGCTGCTGGCCGCTCACGCTGGCTGCTGGCTACATACGGTAGCCCATGGCAACCTACTGCCACAGAGGCTGCAGCCTACGCCCTCGCCAGCGACTCATGGCAGCTCAGCTCCAGGTTGAGCTGTTGTTCAGCATCTTAGCTGTGGAGGGCAGTGTCACTGGCCCTCGTATGTGGGATCCGAACTGGGGCCCTCTGGCATCCCAAGCCAGTTCTTAACCATCGCGCCACTGGGCCGGCCCTCTCCAATATTTTTTAAAAGCTTTTTTGGCTAGTATAACCAATATTTTGATTTGACATGTTTCGAAATGTCAACCCTTGTGAGGTAGGTTTATCCATGGTGGAGGCCTAAACACTCCAGAGAAGAGGACTGACCTGTCCTGTGAATTACTTTGACCTGCCTCTCACAAAAAACAGCCAAATAATCAGCCAGAATACACCATTAAGTGATGTCTTAATTCAATCTTACAGAAATTCCTGCATCAATATATTTCCCAAGGAAATAATAAGTAATACCAAGTAAACAACATTAATTTTAATTCTCTAATTCACTGTGAGAGTAGACACATCTGATAAAATTCATGTTATTTGAAGGTAGCAAAGTTAGGCAAGCTGATAAATCATTTGGTAGTAATTTCCTAAAGCATATTTATTGTCAATTAAGTTACCTGCGACCCCTTTAATATGAAAAAATTACCTAAAGTGTAAATCATTGGCAAAAATACAGAAGCTTGTAAATACTGGTAGCTATTCACAAAAGCCTGAATAAAACAAACTCCTTGATTATAAAGTGCATACTGTGAGCATTGCTTTCTATTAAATATTTGAGTATTTCTTAATTTTAAGCTGTCTAAAGCAGTGTGAATTCTGTATGTACCTTTGAAAGAGATAACTAGAAAAAGCAACAGATTGAATCCCACTGAATGAGTCAGAAGAGTGGGAGATGTGTCAAAATGCAAGGGACAAAGGTGACAGCTGAATGCCAGAGTCCTGCCAACATCAAGCACATGGCATCAGCCCTCATTGTCTCCCCCTCTTTCAGAGAGCCCATTTCAAGGTGCGTCTCCATTGAATACGGCCATTGCCTTACCTTGGCTAGTTTGTGATATTTTACAATAGAGCTTCGAAACCAGAAGCACAGAAGCGTGGGATGTTCCAACAGAAAACAGAAACTTAACTAGATTCTCCAAGACAGCTCTACCCAACTAAAATAGATATTGATGACAGGGAAGACAAGCTGGTACTAACAGATAATATCTAAAGATCCAGCCCAAAAAGAAAAGTTAATGGTTATAATAAAGCTTTAATGTATGTATGAGATATGATGTCAGATTTGTGAGGAGTCCCGTGTGCAGCTTTGGTTAGTAGATCTCCATCTATGGGACACATTTTAGGTCGGGGGGCCCCAGAACTTTAAAATCAGAAAGTCTAAGAAAATTATGATTTTTATAGAAAGAACAGTTTAAAATTAAGAAATACTACTCAAATATTTAATAGAAGGAAATGTTCACAGTATACATTCTATAATGGAGAAGCATTTTTTATTCAGCCTTTTGTGAACAGCTACCTGTATTTATAAGTTTCTATATTTTTTACCAATGATTAAAATTAGGGCAGCAGATTTTCATGAGAACTTCTAAACAAGCAAACATAGAAATTTTTTTACATGTATCTTGAAGCAAAACCTTTCTAAGAAACCATCATGTTTACATAGGTCTATAAAAGAACACTTATTTAATTTATTGGGATTAATCCCTTTACATATTTTTTGTTTGAAATTTGAGCTATTCATTTAAATTGTATTCTAGGATGTTATTTTATTCATTTATTCACAAATACTTTTGCTAACCTATTATGTGCCTAAATTTCTAGACATGGGGGATATCTCACTAAATAAAATTCATTTAAAAAAAATCCATCCCATCATTGAGTTTGCATTCTAGTGATTGCAGTAACTTAGGAAGCATTAGAAAAAGAATCAAATTATAGATAGTCAAAACCTGACAGGTATATTTTCCCCTTTTGATATGGGACACATTTTTCTCTAATATAAAGCCATTTTTGAAATATTAAAGCTTTCTTATTTTGAGCTCCATCAAAAGAAAGAACAAAATAGGGCCTCCATTCTCCTAAATAAATAAAGTGTTGAAATGTTTTGCTCCATGTGGTAAGAATTATCGGAACATGGAGAGTAACTAAAACAAAGCAAAAATTGGGGGGAAGAGTATTTATATAAAAGAGAACTGCATCAAGATACTTTTAGTGGAGCCAAGACACAAAGTTTAAACCACCATGAAGAAACAATGCATCTAAACACTAAAGAAACAAATGGAGCTGTCCCATTCTGAGAAGCATTAGCGTCTAATGTTCAAGAAGGTCTGAAAGGCCAATGCATTTTGTTATGCAATACCCCAAAGCATACATGTTTAACCTTATCAAATTAATTTATTAGGAAGCAAATTCAATCAACCAAATGAATGTTTGGGTCTGACATTTTGAATCATTAGCTTTGTTACATAAATATTTTCATCTTTTCCTGTTTTATATTTACTCAAATCATTTTACACACAATCATTCCTCCTCTTTATCCCCCCTCCCTTTTATTCCCTGGCCTTCTCCCCACCCCACCCCCACCTTCCTCCCTGCTTAATTTCAATATGCAGATATACTAATAGGTAACAAGATAAGGATTCACAGGTTTAGAAAAGGAAAAGCATGGACTTTGGCACAGGCAGTTGAATCTCAGCCCTGCCAGTTGCTAGCTATGCCAACTTAGGGAAGTTAGTTAACCTCTCTGTGCCTCATTTTTATCATCTATGTAGATAAAATTAATAGTTATAGGATTGTTAGGATTAAATGAATTCATAGAGTCCTTAAAGCCTGGCACTAGGAATTGCTATATAAGTACTCATACACGTTCAACAAAATAAGTTAAGCCTAAAGACAAAACTGTTCTTCACTCCTAGAAATGATTTCTCTAGCACAAAACCATGGAAAATTAGTCAAGCCAGCCAGTTTTTTCGTTTACCTCATTGCACCTGTTCTTGCACAACAAATATATTCTATTTCATGAAATTGATTCCCTTTTTTTGTCCGTTTAGTTCATATTTGTAAATAAAACTTCTAGAAGTTTTCTATTGTTTCTATTCCATTGGTCATTCATAAAAGGCAGGATTATTCCTGAAATGAGATATCAGTGGAGAATTGGAGTGGAAAGGAAGAAAAGTAAACCAGAAGTGACTCTTAAGCGACATGCAGGACAGCAGAAGAAAACATTTTAAAACCGTGTAATGAGAAGCATGCCAAGAGTCCTGTTGACCTCAGCTGACTCCAATAAGAGACGGAGTCTACCTCAGCACGTCATTAACCGTAAATGCAGAGGTGAAGAGTTCCAGGACAAATAACATCAAAGGCAAAGGGAAAGTGTGATGGGGCGAAGGGGCCCCACCCAACCTCTCTGGAAGAGCTGGGTTTAACATCATTTTCCAGCAGACTAACCAAACCAGCAGCTTTGACCCTGAGTGTAAATTTTCACCAACTCTGACAGACACGCCTTCAAGCCAAGTTCCAGGCAATTACTCTTGAGGATCAAGGAGCATGCTGAAATTAGAGACAGACCTTTTATTCCCTTGTCTCTTGAGTGGGAACTGCTTAGGACCCTTGAGTTTGACTTGGATGAATAAAGCCCCTCTCAGACTTATACACTCACCCTAAGGCCTTGACATCACTCCCAAAGCACTCGCTACATCATGTTGCCCTCTGACCTAGTGAAAAAAATCTAGTTCCTGAAAGAGTTCTGAGATAACTATTCATTTGTATGAAAGTTAAAGTACAAGTCTATAGGCCGAGGGAATCATTTTGACTGGTCATTCATTTTGGAAGTTTAAAATGTGAATGTTGTGAGTTACTTTTATTGACCCTTAATTGCTAGATTTACTAAATCACTCTTCAATATCTAGTCTCAAGAAAAAAAAAAACATTGGAGAAGTAAAATGTGTAGCAAGAAAAAAGTCTAAGTATTTTATTTACATGTATCAAGGAAAGGCCAGCAAACCTCCCTGGAGGTTGGGAGAAATGTAATTTCTCTGTGTGGTAGAGAAAGGTGGTTCCTATATCTATGATGGCACCACAATATCATTTTGGGGATACATAACTCTCCTTACCAATGATAAGCCACCAGCTTTGTCCTGAATATACCCATTTCTGAACATGAATTCTTTCAAATCAATTCAATTATGAAAACTTTCCAATACACAAAACCATGTAAAGAATAATGTAACACACTTCTGAATAAAGATGGTCAACTGAACATTTGATTTTCCTGATCTCCCTCCTGAAACCCACTAAGACAAATTTTCAAATCCCTAAACCCACAAAGAAAAAGAAAAAGGAAGGGGAGAAAAGCACAGCAAACTTGGAAATCATAAAGTGTATGGATCAATGGTAACCAATTTAGGAAATCCTAACCTGACCATAGAGAAACTCCAGGAGAAAGTCACAGAATCTCCAAATGACCAGCACTGGGGATTTGAGATATCACTGTGAGTGAAGGTGGTGGGGTGGGGACAACAGTGAAAACAGGAAGATTGTTTGAAAACTTAGGGAGCAGGCAACCAAACCCCTCTATTCCACTCACCTGGATCAATGACCCTCTTCTGTTCCAGCCCCAGGCTGCATGTTTGTTTTCCAGAAAAGGTAACAGAGAAACTCTAAGGGGGAAGGGGTGAGGGGAGCAGGCAGCATTGAGGGCAGGAGTCCCGGAAGGGAAAAGGGGAATAACTGAAGTATGGCATGTCAGATTACACTCCTTTCTCTACTAGCTTCTAGAACCTGAGAGCTGACTTAAGCCCTCCAGACAGAAGATTATTCACTGGAGAATCTACTCAGCCCGAAGATGTTGATGTTGGGGACTCCCCAATATAATTGTCACATCAGCTCACCCTTCCATGAAGACCGCAAGGCCCTAGAATGTCCCACTGAACTCTAGGATGAGTGAACTGTGAGGGGTCACAGGGTATTTGAGGAAATCCTCCACTATTCTAAAATAAAAATCAGAGACAGCCCCACCCAAAAGGGAAAACAAATCATCAAAAAAATTTAAAAATGCAACTTGAGGAAATGGAAAGTATCCTGAAAAAACAAAATACAAAAAAATCTATCATTATTATCCTCAGAGAGCTAATAAATAACATAGCATCTGTGAAATAATAATAGCAGGGTGCTGTAAGTAAGGAGGAGTTAGGTAATGAAAGGAGTCTGAGAGATTCAAAACACCATAAATGAAAAGCTCAAAAGGAGGCTTGGAAGATAATGTTAGGGGGAAAAAAAAAAGAACAGATAAAAATAAAATACAAAGTTACTATTTTTAATTACCCCAAATCAGTACAGAAGTTTTTAGCCAAATAACAGAAGTACCAGAAGAGAGAAAACAGAGCAATTTGGGGAGGACAAAGTTATCATATAAATCAAATAAATTTTCCAGAATTGTAGAAGTGGGTCCACTGGGCCCACAATGAAAATAAAACTACACCAAAGAACATCATCATGAAATCACTAAAGATGGGGTGAAAACAATGTGAAAATTGCCACAGAAGGAAAAAAAGTTGCAAAAAAGAAAAAAAAAAAGGCGAGAATCAAATTGTTTCAAACTTTCTAACAGGTCACTGGAAGCCTGAAATTCTTAGAGCAAAGCTATCAAATTCCTTAAGTAAAATTATTTCCAACCTAAAAAAATTAGACGCAGCCAAGTGACCAATTAAGGATGAGGGTGCCAGTAAGGAACTTCCAGACTTGTAAAATCTCAAAAACTTATCTCCTGTGCACCCTTTCTCTGGAGTAAAGTAAGAAAGGGGGTGATTACAGAGCCCTCAATCAGCGTCTCAGAGGCAGAAGAGACTCTGAGAGCCCCCAAAAAATTTGATGAAGAGAGACCCAGAAATGACAACTCTGTCGTAGAAAGAAATCAACCCCCATTGGCATAGAGGACAAGGGTCCAGCATTTGCAAGACTGAAATTGACAGGGTACCTGATATGTCTGAGGTATTGAAAAGGGATTTATACTCCTGGGAGAGTTTAAGGATAGACATATGCCAAATTCATAGAAATCTAAGCAAATAACATAGGGCAAAATTTAAGGATTTTAGCTTTTACATTTAGGTCTATGATCTATTTGAATTAATTTTTGTATATGGTGTGAGATAAGAGTCTAAATTCCTCTTTTTGCAGGTAGATATTCAATTGTCCCAGCATTATTATTATTATTATTATAATTATTATATTTGACAGGGCTATCCTTTCTCCCCAAATAAGTGCTTTGGTATCATTGTTGGAAAATGTAAATATTTATTTCAGGACTTTAAATTGTTTCATTGACCCATGGGCCTAGTCTAATGAGAATACTACACTGTCTTAATTACTAACGTTTCATACTACCTTTTGAAATCAGGAATTCTAAGTTCTCCAACTTTTTCCTGCTGTTTCAGAATTGTTCTAGCTATTCTGGACTTTTGCATTTTCATATATATTTTAGGATCAATTTGTCAATTTATGCAATTCTTCTGCTTTGGAAAATTTGGTGAGAATTTCCTTCTTAATACTCTACCAATCCACTAAATAGATGCCGCTCCATCTATTTAGATCGCCTATAAATTTTCTCAGCAAAGTTTTACAGTTTTCCGTGTACCTATCTTGCACTTCTTTTGTTAAATTTATTTCTAAGTATTTCCTTTTGATGAAACAGTGAATGGAATTGTTTTCTTAATTCTATTTTCAGATTGTTGCTAATATATAGAAACAAAATTGATTTTTGTATATTAATCTTGCATACAACCTTGCTGAACTGTTTCTTATTAGTTCTAATGGAATCCTTGGGGATTTCTGAATACAGGATTATGTCATCTGAATAAATAAATTTCTTCCTTTCTAAACTAGATACCTTTTATCTTGCTAGGACCTTCAGTATAATGTTGAAAGAAGTAACAGAGTTGGATATCTTTGCCCTGTTCCTGATTTTAGGGAAGAAACATTCAGCCTTTCATCATTAAGTACTTTAGCTATAGGTTTTTTATAGATGCCCTTTATCAAGTTGAGGGAGTCTCTTTCTGTTTCTAATTTGTTGAGATATTTTTATCATAAATGTCATTGATTGTGTCAAATGCTTTTCCTATGCCTACTGAAATGATCATATGGTGTTTTGCCCAGCTTTGTGGTTACTTTTCAGAGAGAGGGTTTGTTTACCTCCTCGCTCTGACATGCTACAACAGGAGGTCCTAATGAGGCAGCAATTTTGATTATTATGTTATTTATTTCAGTTTGTGGTTGTTATTCTTACTTTTTTTCAAATCTGACTGATCACTTTATATGTTTATTTCATTTTTTCTTTTTTGTTTTTAGTATTTTAATAAGCTACATTTGATTTTTATTTTCATAATCCTTTAATCAGAAATCATGGGTGTTCACGTTAGAGCTTGTTGAGTCTCACTCATAATGCCTTGTTTCCTCGTGTGCTTCATAATTTTCTTTTTATTTATTTATTTATTTATTTATTTTTAATTGGGGAATTGGGGGGTGGGAACAGCGCTGGGGAATTGGGGGAAGGGGAACAGACAAGTTGCTGCCCTTTTGTTCTTCAATCTAGTTGTGGAGGACATTGCTTCATTGGCCCAAGTTGGCACCATCATTGTACTCTTCCCGGGTGAGGCAGGTTGGTTGCCAGCCTCTGGACGGCCGCTCACTGTGGCTGCTGGCCGCTCACGCTGGCTGCTGGCTACACGTGGTAGCCCATGGCAACCCACTGCAGCAGGGGCTGCAGCCTACGCCATTGTAGGCGACTCCTGGCAGCCCAGCTCCAGGTTGAGCTGTTGTTCAGCATCTTAGCTGTAGAGGGCAGTGTCACTGGCCCTCATATGTGGGATCCGAACGGGGGCCCTATGGCATCCCAAGCCAACTCTTAACCAATGCGCCACTCGGCTGGCCCCATAATTTTCTAATGTATGCTTATATTTATTAAGCATGTATTATATAGGAACAATATTTTTCCACCAGAACTCAGGCCAATGAAGATGGTACTTACTGTTTTCTTTCTTGATGGACCAATTTTCTAGTCCCATTTTTGCTAAGGGTGTAACACTTTCAGGGGTCCAGCTATACTATGTTTGGTTTTTATTCCAAATCCTCATCTCTTTGGGTCTAAGCCTTAGTTATTAATAAACTGCTGTGGTTAAAAGATTCTGCCTCAGGCCCAGGACGATGGAAACTGGCAAATCCTTTGGGGGTTACTATTAATTCTGTGCTACTTAGCTCTAAGATTTTTAGCTTCTTCTGTTTTTCCTTATTTCTTGAGTGTACACCTATGTATATACAGCAGTGCTGTATCTAGTTTCCAAGATGGTTTTCAATGATCTTTACCTCCTGGTATTCACATCCTTGTGTAGCTCCCTCCCACACTGAATCATGCTTGATCCATGTGCCCATTAGGATAATGCAGAAATCACAATGTGTATCTTCCAAGAGTAGGTCATAAAAAGTTTGCAGCTTCCACCTTGGCCTTCTCAACGATTGCTTGCTCTAGGAGAAGCCAACGTCATGTTGTGGAAATGGATATTCAAGCAGCCTGCAGAGAGGCCCACATTGGGATAAATTAAAGCTTCCCACCAACAACCAGCATCAACTTTCCAACTTTCCAATGTGAGGGAGTTACCTTGGCATCAGATCCCAGCTATGCCACAGGTTATGGAGTGGCATAACCTGTGAGAGATAGGAAATGTTTACTGTTGTTTTAATGCATTAAGTAACTTGTTATAGGTGTACAGCAATACAAATCTAATACAAGTGGCATTTATTACAGTATATCCAACATTTAAAGATGTTTTCTAAAGGGAATGTTTGCAAATTTTTGGTCCATCATATCCCCAGAAACAGAATTATTGGCTATGAAAGAAACACACAGGTACCCCCTGCCTCAGGTTTTTTCACTTGCTAGTCCCCTCCATGGTCATCTTATCTAAAATTTTAAGCCCCTCTCTCATATTTTCTATCCTCCTTCCCAGTTTTTTTCCCCTCCTTAGCACTTATCACTATTAAGCATACTGATAATTTTAGTTCTTTAAATGTCTATATTCCAACTAGAGCATATACTCTATTAAGAGCAATGATTTTGTTCTGATTAGTTCACTGTTGTGTCCTATGACCCAAGAACAGTGCCTGACAAATAGTAAGTGTCCAACAAATATCTGTAGAATTAGTAAAAGGAGTAGATGATACTGTATTCTGAGTTTCAGTCACATTATCTTGATAAAACCTTCTTCTATTAAATGCTGCTATCTCCCCAAAGCTTCTTTGTCTCCCAATAGTATCAAGTATGAAGTCCCAGTTCTCAGACTTGGAGGTGAAGTATGCCCTGCTGTCTCTGCCATTCATTTCTATTCTTTTGAATGTCTATAGCACTCTTCTGGCTCTTAATCACTAAAAAATTTTGCTCGTAAAATATCCTGAGTTTCTCATTTTTTTCTAGACAAAGTTTGCTTTGGCCCATGTTTGACATCTCTCAACTATTTCTCAAATCTATTTAGATAAAATAAACCCTCCATATTGGAACTAACCTTTTTCAAGATCTCTGAAACGGGAAAAGAGATAAAAATGTCACAACGATGACCATTTATCGCCGTTCGGCATTTGCTCCATCTCCTCACCTAAATTTTTTAACTTAGACATTGTGAACCCTATTCCTCATAATGTCAAATTTTAAAAACCAGACTCCTCTACATAGCTATATTAGAAAACTCCAGAAAGAAAACTGAATACAAAGCCTTTTAAGAATTTTATCCCTCCTTGCATGTTTAACCAAAATGGTCTTTTTATGTTAGTTTAAATTCCATTAAAAAGATGATGTTTATTTGATTATTCTTCACAAAAAAAAGAAAAAAGAAAAAAGAAAAGCTGCATTTGTTACTGTAAGTATTAAAGTGGAGAAGAATGTTAGTTTCCAAATAACAAAAACGTGACCTAATTAGACTTATTCCTTCTTTCCTCTCACAGATTTTTGTTGTGCCAGAAGAACACTGATCAAAGCATTTCCTTTTATTGTATTAAAGAGAAAACAAAGGAACAGTTGGTTTTTAACTTAAGCAATATTGTCTTGAGAAATGCTACTAGGAAATATTTACTTGACGAGAGTATGGAGAAGAAGGTTATTTCTGATCCCTGGAACATATGGATGTTTCAAATACTCCATGAGACTGTTATTTGGCTGACTAATGTCAGAGCTCCACATGGCAAGTGAACCAAGCCAATTACACTAGAAAATGCTTGTTGGTTTTAGATTAATTCAGCTGTCAGGGTGGTGGAGCGATACAACAGAGAATCAAAAATCACTTGGGAGTCAACAGCCTGCCTGCCAAAATAAAATTTTAAAAAATTCATCCTCAAGGGTTTTTCATAAAAATATAGCAAATTTTAAAAGAAAATATGGACCAATTCCCCACAGTGCATTCTTATGATGAGGATACTATTATTATTGTTGTTATTGTCAATTTCAATGGAATAGTTAATAACACTTTTTAATTACATATAAAACACCCCAAATTTTCCTTTTCTTGAGATAGTCATATATTGTTTTATTAAGACCAACTCACCCCTTCTGAAATTAACTTAGACTGTTTTGCGTTCACTAGAGAGAAGGTTTCCAGGGTATACACAGGGATAAATGAAAGTATGTATGTGCATATAAATGGGGGGAGGGAGAGTAGATTGGCACACCTTTCATTCATCAGTCTACCTGCAGCGCTGAGATCAAGCTGTTGGGCTTCTATCTTTTCAGCACATGGAACACCTTTCACTGAATGGGTACAACACCTAAGTGTATGTAATTTTCATGGAGAAATGTTCCCTAGCACACCTGTGCTGCAGGTGCCATTCCAGTAGGTACTTAGGCTATTGTCTTCCAGGAAATCTGGGCTAAATTAATTTTGTATGAGGAAATGCAAAAATGTATATACAGACACAGAGAAATCAGCAATGTTTTTTTGGTAAAAGGGTCAACAGCCACTGAGAAAACAAAGAGACTCAGGTCTCAGTGGAGGCTGAGAAGGGAAGGACTGTGTTAACCTTTAGAGAATCCCTAAATTTGAATGATGAAGATGAACTTGGGTTCATTCTCTTGATTTATTTAATATGTGTGCTTCTATATAATATGTAATTAGAGATAGCAAAGTTGTTGAAGGATGGAGTGCTATGGTTGAAAAGAGGAAAGACTGCAGGGGAAGGCCAGGGACTCAGTGGGACTGCAAGCTCTTCCATCGAGATATCCAAGCATATAGTTTTCTGGGGCTCTGCCTTCACCAAGCATAAGACTGAGAGGAGCTCAAGATGTTTTTGTTTTGTTTTGTTTTGTTTTTTAGGGCATCTTGTGAAATATAAGGGAAAGGAGTTGATTTCCTGACACCTACACATATTTGCACCCAACAAATCTTATTCCTAGCTCTGTCTCCCCTTCAAAACTGGGAGTCCTGGAACATGAGTATCTGAGAAACTTCTTCATTCATTAAACTCATTCAGCTGCTCTCTCCAAACTGAAAATGATAAATATGTGTCAACTGACTGCACACTAGTCACTCAATAAATATTTTTGGAAGGGGGCAGTTAAGAGTAAAGGGTAAGGGTAAACCATGAAACTCAATTTCTGACTGAACAACCTGATTCTGCTTAAAACATTGTTTTAATTCCAAGATCAGACTGGTAAAACATCTATGTCTGTAATACATTCTGTTGTACACATGATTTAATAACCATATCCTATATTAGAAAGTCAATAGATTAACTGGGTAGAGTATTTTTGTTTCCTTTCTTTATATATCTGGATACAAACTCACAATCATTTGTTTCTCTACTTATAACTTGTTTTAATCATGAACATACCAACTGTTTCACTTTTTGTTAGCTTTCAAATCATTTGTAAGTGGGGGAAATCTTTGGACTCAAAATCATGTAAAAGAGTATGACCGGTGTCTTCTCTGGAATTATAGCTTCATTTAGAGTGTTTATAGCTATTTAACTGTAGGAAAAATATAATTGAAGGGTGATAATATGAACATAGAATAAAGTTTACTTAAGTGTGTAAATCTCTTTAAATTCATTAGAAACAACCCATAGGGAATTTTCTCAAATGTAAACAGTGTTTACAAATGTCAAAAGTCACTCATTCAACCATGTTCTTACTTCAAACGGAGCCAAATGGTGTAATTATCATCACCGTGTGATAGTATTTTAAACAAAATCTAAGACTGCAAACAGAAAATGTCTTATTGTTTCTATTCTTCTTTAAAAGATAACTGTAATAAGGTTTAGAAAGCAAATTTGATATTTTCCAATATTTTATCCTTCATGCTTTTATTCTAGATATTTGATATCTCTGTGTTATTTATTGGTTTACAATATGATTTTCAGTATTTAGATGGGTTAGTTCCTGGGCTAGTTAATTGATTTTCTTTTTCTGTGAAATCTCTTCTTGACCTATTTTCATCTACCTATCTTCAAATGAATCAAATTAGGTAACTAGTAATGTGGCCTACAAAATAATAAAAAAAATATATATTTAACTGATTTTTTTTAAAAACTAGGAATAAGCAAATAAACATGTCATTCAAACTTTCCAGTTCTGCTTTAGAGAAAACTTACATTACTATATTTGAAGTTAAAACATGGATTAATTGTGTGTCAGGCTCACTCCATTCACCCTGCATAAGCTTGATTCTTTAAACATAAATATATTTAACAACTACAATACCACACAAATATCCTCAAAACTATAAACCAGTTAAAACAAGTTTTCTGATATCCCAACTCTAAGATTATAAATGAATTTATAAGCACGGACAGATGTACCCATAATCACATACCTCCACAGGAACCAAAGAGCACACCTTTAACGGGATTAAAATAAAGGCAGGGCAACATGACTCACAGGCTGTTAACCTGACATCATCAGGTAGGTCTTTGGATTGAAAGAAAAGTCACTCTCCTCACTGAAGTTTTCCACTGAACAAATGACCTGTTGAATTCCTGGGAGACTCTCTATTAAAGCTGAGAAGAAAAAACAATCTTTTTCTGTTGTACACATTGGGAAAAGCATATTTTACTAGAAGAAATGCCTTTTTTGACATTTTAGAGCCAAGTTCTCCATTCAAGTCAAATTGTTTGATTTAATCTTTTTAAGCTGTTGTTATTATTGCTATTATTATTATTATTATTATTATTATTATTATTAGAGAGGTGATGGACTCATGCACCCCATGAAGATTCAAACACAACCAAGCATCCAAAAAACAAGGAGGATGTCATAAGACAGCATGCCCGCACTTGAATGCTCACAAACACAAAATGTGTAGGGCAGAGAGCTCATCAGAAAATCCAGAGCAAATCGCCTGCCTCCCTAGGACAGGGGGAGAACAGGAGCTGTGTATCCCGAGACACAGACCACAGAAGATCCCCCAGGAATATATCCAAGGGGAAAAAAAATCTCAATTCATCCCGTCTTGTTATCAAGCTAAGTGCTTTTCTAAATGTGTCGTAGATGGAGATAAGGAAATCCAACCTTTAATTTGTTACTTAGTTCCTTGAGTCATGGCTACCTTTTGTGAAATGGGCACATACTGTGCCATGATGTGTTCAGTCAGATTTGGAAGGGGGGGTTTCTCATGTTGCCTTTTATTTTCATCTTTCCCCAATGTGCAAGGTAAACGTACAAAAATCAGTATGAAGCTTTTCTCTCTCTCTCTTTTTTTAATATATAGGATAATTGATAGTTTTTCTTAGGGAGAATTTAAAAGTAAAGCCAATTTGGAATTGCGAAACATAATTGGCATTTTCTTTTAATTAAATAGTAATGTTGGACAGATGATTCATTAGAGAGACAGGAAAAGACTTTCTTTTCTGGAAGTTATACGAATCTTAATATTCTGATAAACTAAAATTGAAAACAAGATAACTTTCACATATAATGTATTTATATGCTTGCATGGTTTTGCTTTTCTATACCTGAAAGGGACTGGAGAGGTGACACAGAACCACAGTCACATGTCATGAAAGGAATGTGACTTAGGTAATAATGCTATTTTGGCAAGGAAAGCATTGGCGAATGCTACTGATCCTCCCCAATTCCTCAGCCTCTTCCAGTGGTAGTTGGGCTGAGGACAAGAGTGGAAATGTTACAGGAGTGGGGTCTAGTATCTGAACCAGGGCTACAGGAAGATGCTTCAGCAGTCTCCTCCCACCTCGAAAAAAATCAAGCAGTGATAAGAAGCATGTGGAAAAGCAGAAACATAAAACCCAGAAGTCACAGAGTTTCTAATGATCACGAGACGCAGATAGCAAAGCCAAGGTGCTGAACCAGGGGGCCAGGGCCAGAGAGTAAGAAGCACCCGGAGTGCCAGTCACATAGGAGTAACCAAGGAGGTGAAGAGAGGCACTGAGGGGAGATGATGGCTAGCACAGCGCAGTCCTTTGGAATTTCTTGGGGAGTTTGTTAAAATATACCCATAGGCCAAAACCAAGGGATTTCTGATGCTGTGGGTTTTACCCAGCCTCTGAAACCTGCATTTTAACAGGTACCAGAGGTCATTTCAATTTGGAGTCTATCAACTATACTTCATGAAACCCTAACTTAAGGGATCAGAGGCCAAGTGCCTTGGTCTTCTGGCAACAAAGCATGGACTTGAGTCTTTCCAAAGAATGGGAACAAGTTTTTGCCATGGGCCTACTGTATAGTCAAAGTCTATATCTTTTGAAGATTGTGTAAGTCCACATACTCTGAGGTTATGAAGCTTACACTGTGGGTACTTTTGGTAACTTTAACTATTCTTTAATTTCTGAGGTAAAAACCATAACTCAGGGCAGCATGGCAGTGCAGGAAGAAGACTATGAGTCAGAGCATAACTTTTTCAGGAGGGCCTGTTCCTTCTTCCAGAACATACAACTACAGAATTTACATTGTTATAGGCAAAAGGAACATATCATTTTGTGTCCATTTCTTTTTTACCTATATCATGTCTTGAACATTAGTTCATATTTCAACAAAATCTTTATATATTGCATAATATACAATCAAGGAGGTATGCAATAATTTAAACCACTACTCTACTATGTTGGGCATAATATATCACTTCTAAGTTTTGCTATTACATGGCAATTAACATCTTTGATGATATAGCATCTTTTATTGTTTCCTGAACTAAATGCTGACAAGTCTCAGGATACAGGTTGGGATACTGGTCAAAAGGCATATGTAGTTTTGTTTAGCCCTGATACCTTAGCCTTGATTCATACAGCTAAACTGTGAAAGTTGCTTTAGAAAAATGCAGCATAACCCTTTTTTCAAGGAGATACTTCCATTTGAGGTAAAAAACAAGCATCACAAAATCCTCTTTGGAAGACATTGGTTCATAAGTCTAGGACTCCAGTTTCAAAACATCTGTGACATTATGCCATATTTTCCAAGATATTCTTCAAGTATCTGGGACAGCATGGAGGAAAGCTATATCATTGCATGACCCACACTTTTACTTTATTAATTTACCTCAAGTTAGAAATGTTTCTCACTCCCTACAGAAGAAATGGGGAAAAATAAACAAAATTAGTCCAATAAGCTACAGGTGTCCGTCACACTTGGTAATTGCATCTTTCCTAACACTTTAGGATAAATGTGCATTTTGTAAGACAAATGCCTTATAACAAAGATTTAAAGCATCCATGTCCAGGTTCTGCCCTCAGCCAGCTCACTGCACATGCAAAGTTCACTGTCAACGACATTACCACAGATGCCAAGCATATCGCATGTAAAGTCTTCCTTTTGAGATTTCTGTGGCTTCTGGTAAGTTCCCATGCTTTGTAGAGTTCTCCAACGATTTGCCCTTATAAAATGAGAAAAGTTTTCAGCCAGGAAAACATGAAAAAAAAAGTAATAGAAAAGTAATAGGGCTGTAGAAGTTTAATATAGACATTGATTTATCTTAATGCCAAGGTGAGTCTTAAAGGAAAATTAAAGTAGACTCAGGCTCATTCAAAATTATTAAGGCTAAAATGGCCATTGAAGAAAAGAAGAGTTGGTTTGGAGGGAGATTGCAAGAATGAAAAAAAAGAAAAGAAAGGTTTTTGAAGGTGGGATGTAGACCACAGTAAAGGCTGTCGCTGCCAGATAGGATACAATCCAAGTGGGATGATTTTTGTGAAAAACATTAATAACCACTAGGATGAGCAGCATTTATGATAATTATGAAGGGACTGAGAACATGGAATTTAAGAGTCAGTCTGGGTTTAAAACTTCTCCAGCTTCAGTTAGCTGTGTGACCATGGATACGTTAACCTTTCTGAACCACAGTTTCCTATCTGTAAAATACTGATAGTGATAATAGCTACTTCACAGGTTTATTGTGAAGATTAAACAAGGTAACGTGTGAAAAGTTCTTAACATGATGCCTGGTCCCTAGGAAGCGCACTATGAGTATTAGCCATGAAAGATGATGTGCAACATAAGTATTACTAATTGCCATGAACAGTACAGGGCCATGAACAATAACCAAGAACAAGTTAAATGTAAAGCGTAATATGAGCAAGGGTTAATTTCTGTATCCTCTTCAAAAACCCAAACCTTCAGTAAAATTTGATGTCACACAACAGTATCTAAGTAATACCTTGGAAAAAAGGAAATGAGACTCTGTTCAGGTTTTGAGGAAAAAAAAGACTGGAGAGAAGTTAGAGCCATCAGAAGGAGTGAAGACGCAGCAACACAAACCAGCAAACAACTGAGTTTGAAACACGATCAAGAGCAATAAGTAATGAGCAACTGCCATATTAGCATCCTGATTAGGAATCATTGAGACAACTGCAGAAAATGCTGGGTTCCCCAAATTACCTCATGGGAGATGGAGACTCAAGCCATTTTATTTGGATATCAATGTAAAATGTGGCCCCAATACCTTGAAAAACTTAGGAAGCTTGAGTTGCATACATAGATATAGATATAGATGTTTATATCTATATAGAAAAAATTTTGGAAGGATATAAACCAAAACTGTTAATATTTATTGGGAGATGGGGTAATTGGATACCTGTAGTTTTCTACTTTCTGCATTTTGACATTGTTTAAAAATAAGCCTGGGCTCTCTTTATAAACATGAAATTCAATAAATATATTTTCATGGTCATTATCTTTATGTATTAATACAAAATCATAACCTAGTGATAATTTAGCTGATGGTGTCATCTACAAGGTATAAACTTTGTCATTCTCACTCCCTCTGCTGGCTGGACAACAGGACCAATGAAGCTACGGGGAACAATAGCACATCCTCATTAGAGGCTGTTGATCACGTAATAAGGACCCTATTGCTGGTCATCTCTTAGTCTGGAGGGAATCAAGCAACTCTCTGTGAAGGTAGCTTTTCCTGGAGAATCCTTAGTATAAAGGCAATTCAGAATATGTACCTGGTGTTCCCCTAAATCCCACCAACAGTGTCTCATGTATGATGACTTTTAATCTTAAATTTGATAGGAAGATTGACAGCCTCCATTTATTAAGTGAGAAAACCTCAGGCCTTTCCTTCTTGTGTCTGTCTGGAATTTTCCAGGAAACAGAAAGTGTTACATGCAATCAGAGCCCGCTCTTTGATTGCTTTGCATCAGCAGATGTTCTGCCTTCAGGAAAGCTATCTGTCCCTGGGTCCTCAGCACCCACAGGCATGCTAGGAGACCCAAGGAGTGATAATGAGTAAAGTGTGATCTCCTGGGGGCCCATGTTCTCCCCGCAACTGCCAGAACTTTTCCTTCCTGCCTGCAAGTCTTGGAGGTGCTGGACATTAAATGGTGCTGGCTGCTTTAGCTGTGTGCCCATGGCCCTGCTGCTCAGAATCTGGCCTGTGCTGCTCTGGGGCACCTTTAGTGCTCTCATTTCTGGTGTCTCCTGCTTGAGATCCTCGCTATCTGCAATATGCCTCCTGATCCCTAGTGTTGATGGCTTTGCTGGCCCGTGAGAAAGCAGTGTCCTCTCCCTGTGTCCAGCTCTTCCAAAGAGAAGCTCTCACAGCAGAGAAATAGCCCAGTGGCAATTCATTCTAGTCTTGTCTTTCCTTTCTAGTGCAACCTCATGTTCTAAAATAAGCCACTGAAGCACTGTTGATGAGTCTAACTGCCAGACAGTTTAACTGCTACTGAGGATTTTCTACCCAAATGCCTTGTCCCTCCCTGAAATCTGTCTTCACATCTACATTGACTATCCCTCTCAGCCTTCTCAGTCTATCCACTGTTACGTTTCCATTTGAATAAACTGAAACTCTGAACTGATTTCTAGATCTTTTGTAGGGATGTTATGCTAATTGCCTCCTAGCATTCTGTGACAGAGAAGCTTTGAGGATCTGTTTGGCAATCTATGTAGACATCCTTCAGAAAGATGTCAGCGGAAGTCAGAGGTGGATTTATAGGTTACCATGTTGTTAATGAAGCTTAATCTTTAGGGCCTCACTTCCACCTGTTCTAAGGCTTGCTGTGTTCTCTGGGTAACCAGGGAAGGAGAAATGGCCCAGGCCATGCACAAGAGGCAGGAAGTATTGCCTAGCTTGGTGGTCACCCTCAACAACCTGGGCGTGGTGCTGGGACTGAAGTGGAACTTGCAGGCTGCCAGGAATACCTCCATATCATCCTGTGCCCCCAGATATAACCTCAGGCCTTCGGACCCTCTCTTTGACCCCAAGGAGAAGGACCAAGGAGATCTGATTGTCGGCCACTATGACCTAGGATCAAGAATATTTTCTGTCCACCATCTCAGGTACTGCCCAGTGCGATAAAGGGGCAGCAAAGACCTAACCAAAGGGGATCATCTATTGGGGCAGGGCCATGAGGGTTTATTGCCAGTGATATCAACGGGCTGGAGTTTTCCCATGATTGTCCTGATTATTGCCCGAGCAAGAAACTCAGATGTGGCATTACCAGTGAAGAATGATGAAGTTGAAAACAAGCTTTCCCATCACTCAATTTCCATCAATCTTGATAGAGGAAAGATTGAACTATATTTCTAGTCTTCCTAGAGAAAACATTACAAGATTTTTCATATGAAGAGATAATCTAAGTATGTGTAGGAAAAAAATTGTTAGAAAGGTGTTAGGCAGGTCATCATTATCGTCATCATCATCATCACCTATTTTTCTACATTTTGTGATGTTTGTGCTACTCATCTTTGTTTTTAATTGAATTCTTTGTGTGATTTATTTTCTCATTCTAAGTACTTTTACAGCTAATTTTGTATTCATAATTTTGTGGATTTTTTTTTCCTTAAAGAAGGCCCACACAACTGCTTTGATCTGTCCATCGCAAGCTGTTGCCTGGTTCTCATTTAGGCTGCAACTTAGCAAAGGGTGACCCTGCAGGGACAGATGCAGAACACACTAAAATTTAAATTTTATTGAAGTTCAAATTAATCAAATCAATTGACCATAAATGTAAGGATTTATTTCTGGACTCCCAAGCTTCCTGCATTGATCTATATGCCTATTCTTGTGCCAATACCATATCGACTTGACTACTGTGCCTTTATAGTAAACTTCGAAATCAGGTAGTACTTGTATACATTCACCAGTGTTATTTTTTCTTTTTCAAAATTGTTTTGGCTCCTCTATGTCTTTTGAATTTCCATGTAAATTTTAGGATCAGCTTGTCAATTTCTATAAAAATTCCTTTTGGTATTTTGATAGAAATTGCATTAAATTTATAGATCCATTCAGAGATAATTGTCATCTTCCAATATTGAGCTTTCAGTTAATAAACACAAAATCCATCTCCATTTATTGATATCTCTATTTTCAGCAATATTTTATAGTTTTAAGTTACAAGTCCTGCACTTCCTTTGTTAAATTTATTCCTACGTTACTCTTTTCGATGCTAATTTGAATGAAATTATTTTCTTAGTTTCATTTGTAGAATGTCTATTGCTAGTATATAGAAATACAATTGATTTTGTATATTGACCTTACATCCTCCAACTTTACAAACCTTCCTTATTAGTTTTAGTAGCTTTATTATAGATTCTATCTGATGTTTTTACATGAACAGTGTTGTTAGCAAGAAATGGCAGTTTTACTTCTTCATTTTCCACTTAGATGTCTTTTATTTCTTTTCATTTCCTTATGTGATAACTATAAACACTAGTACAATATTATATGGAAGTAGTAAGAACGGGTATCTTTGTTTTTTCCTCGATCTCAGGGGCAAAATGTTTAGTTGTTCACCATTGTGGAGGGAGGGGCATAGGGAATGGGTGACAGAGTGTCAGTGTAAATTAAGAAGCACTATATTTTAATTATAGTGTTCGCATTCCTTTTGAGATCTTCTAGTTGCATATCATAATTTAAAGAGACAACTACTTAGCTTTATCCCCTTAAAATATTGCTATTAAAATGCTAGTTGTCCTCTTCCTGTTCACTGCTTTTGCAATAGCCCTCAATAGTTTTAAAGGAATTACAAGGGCAAAAGACCTGAGTCTGAGAAAAGTAGGTATAATTGATGACAAAAGGAAAGCAGTGACTAAAATGCTATTCAACGGATGAAATCGTGCCACTGTAGTGTTTGACTGTGTGTGTCTCTCTTTGTGTTGTTTCTCCTCAATAATTATGTTTCAGTAAAAAGGATGAATGCCTTCCAAATAGTATCGTCATTAAATAAAGGACAAATATGTCATTAAATTAGGTAATTTGGAAATAGTCTTAAACAGAGAAACAAAAATTAAATAAAAGGCATTGAAAGATAAAATAAGGAACTAAGATTTTTTTCTTTCCAGTTAATAATTCATCCATCAAAAAAGAGTCAATTTCTCTTTGCTCTATTCCAGAGCTCAAGGTTTTTAGATTAAAAAAAGAATACAAATGTCACAATGGAATCGTTAAGTGAAAGCTGTTGGTGTTTTAATTTGCTCTTCACACAATTTTGTTTTTAAAGATTAAATGGTACTACTTTATAAATCATAAATACTTTGGGGGATTAGGAAAGAGTATACCTTAAGTATTTTTCTTTATTTAGTCAAAAATGACAAGCTGAACCTCACCCTGGTTCCCTGAGGCACTTGACTACCAAGTCTTGGGAAAGCTAGTCAGCAAAAGTCCAGACCAATGAATCTCAATGACCCTTACATACCCAATGACCCTTATATGTTTCCTCTAATCATGTTTAATTTAAAGCAAACATTGTATAGTACCAAGATAAGACTGCTTTGTTTTTCTAAAACCCATATTATTTTGTCATTGTGTAATTAATATATTTGGGTTTAAAGGTTGATCCTTATTAGAACTATTCAGGAAAAAAGTAAGTCTAGAGGACCCCAAATCAAAGAATGTTGTTTGCTGTGAGTGATCAAATTCCTCTCTGAAATAATGTTCTTCCCCTCCATTTATACTTTGGAAATTTCAGAAAGATTAATAGATATTTGTAATGCAATCAATGCTGTTTTATTACCCAAGAGGCTAAGTAAGGGCTTGGGATACCAGCAAAGCAGATGAATAAACCAGAAATGACTAAGAAAAGTTTAACTGTGATGAATCATTTCAAAATAAAAAAAATATAGAAAAAGAGTAATTTTAATTTAAGTTTGTATATTTTATGACTTGTTGGAAAAATAATTTTCTTTTGAATTACTTATGGGGTTGTCATCACAATCTCTCCAGTATCAGGAGCTTCTAACATTCTCAGTCCAGCCCTGAATACAAAAACTCTAAACACTGAGGGTTAAGACATCAGAGATGAAAGCTAGTACACTTAAAACTATTTATATTGCAAAAGCTTTGCCTTTCTGCAAGAACATGCACTTTCCCAAACACTAACCTCTCTTTACAAGGTTATGCTTATTAGCTGGGATTTGTAGCTCAATAGCAACACTGTTCATCTTTGCTTCAATTCAGATTGTAATTTCTTTTTAAACTACCTGACCCTTATAATCATATGGTGAGTAGGTTTGATCATTCATCTTCCTGAGGCCAAGTACTTGATCTGAACAGAGAGTCACTTGTGTTTCTGAAGCCTCTGAGCATCACGATGATCAGGGTAAAAACTGTCGATTGAAAAAAGTCTGAAAGAAACCTTTCATACAATGATTTCATTGTCTTGTTCTTTCTCTGGAACTAAAATTCCTGATTGCAAAAACAAAAGTCTTCCTAGATACAAGGATGAAATTTTAAGAGATGATCTTTGTTTCTAATTAAGTATGGAAGCTATCAACTATTTGTCCCCCGTGTTAGAATTGTGGAATACAATTTTGAATTTTCTCAGGGTCCAGCAGTTACTAAGCACTCATCAAATGCTTATTGATTGATTGAATGAATGAATGAATGAATGAATGACTCTACCCAACCTCATGTCTTTGTCCCTCATGGTATTAAAATGCTGCCTTAGTATCCAGCTTCACATCCAGAGCACCAAGGTCTACATGTTGCCCAAATTAGATTACAGGTTGGAGGAAAGTCTATCCTGAGCTAATTGCCTAGTCTGGGTTTCTGCCCATTCCTGAACCAATCACTGAGGCAAAAGGAATGTGATTAGGCTGACTGATTTATTATGTAAAGTAATGTGAACCATCTCTGGAGTTAGGATGGAGTCAATTCCACCCAGAGCACATGGCTGCTACCCAATAGAGGAGAGAGAATATTCCAAAGGAAAGTCTGGGACCCTTCTGCACTGAAAAGAGAGGCATAGATGCTGGGTGGGCAGCCAACAAATATTGACAATGTAATTTCTACTTTCAATATAACTCAATGAAAAACTGATGAATGTAACGTGTTAAAAATAATTCTCTCTTAAGATTTAAAGAAAATCTCCTTTAAATTGCTTTAAAAACACTAAAATGTTTTTAGTTACATTTGACACCTAAAATGTTTTTAGTTACATTTGACACCATGCTCTTGTTTTTAAGGAGGGGACCTTAAGATAGGACACCATCTATTGTGTCCTGGAAAGGGTTTTAGACTTTGAATAGCTGTTTATTGAGTGTTTCTTAAATAGTTAACCATGCTATTTCCAGAGAGGTTTTAAATAAAAAGAGGTTGACTTTATTCAGATTATGGTTAAAATCTTTTGCATATTTTCAAAGAAATATTTTGCTAATTAGGAGTCATAAAAACATTCCTTTTTCCTTTTATATTTCTTAAGCATGCTTGAGTAAAATGTGTGTTTTCATTTTTGAGTGCATGATCTTTCATGTTTCATTAAATCAATTTAGTTTATTGCGTTGTTGTAAATGTTTACTTTTTTTACTGCTTGAATTAAAAATTGAGAGAAGTATATGAATTACAATATAGGTTTCTCCATTTATTTCTGCAGTTCTATTCATTTTGGATTTTTCTACTGTGTTGAGAACTGTTTGGTAGGCCATTTATATTTATTGTAACTATTGATGTACTATGCTTTCCATTTCTTTGCTTTTTCTCCTTTATTGCATTTTTTGTTTTGTCTTTCAAAGTTGGGATTTTTAAAAAAATGGTTTTTTCCTTATTTCAGAATGTTTTCTATTGGTTTGAAAATTATACTTTGCTGCTATTCTCTAATGGTTGTCCTTGAAAATTTACCATGAAGCCTCAAGTTATTCATTATCTTAACTTCCATCTTAAAGGGAATAAGGTTCTTGGAACGCTCATACTGTTTTTCAAGTGCTTCCTCCCACCTGCATCCCCCTCCCCTCAGATATATATTTCCTGGCTTATACACCATTTTGCTAGTACTATATTTTAATTGTGCTCTTCTTTTTAACACCACAAAGTAAGTATTTTTTAAAATGTACAAAATATTTACTTGCATTTCCTACAAGATTACCAGTTTCTTAGCTCATCATTCCTTCTTGAATCTGAGACCTTCCTTCTAGTCATTTTTCTCTACCCAAAATTTCACCCATATTCTTTAAGTGAAAGTCTATTCATCATAAATTCTCTTTCGGGAAAAAAAAACAAAAACAGTGACAACAACAACAAAACCTGAATATGTCTTTATTTTGGCCTGTTCTTGCAAGATAATTTCACTGGCACTTATTTTAGCTTGACAGTTATTTTCACTTAGTGTCTTGAAGATATTATTCCACTGTCTTTGGCTTCAGTTTTGGTATTGAAAAGTCTCCTGTCAATTTGTCATTCCTTTGTAAGTGGATATTTAGCTATTTTGACTGCTTTTAAGATCTCTTTGTCTTTGTTGTTCTCAAGTTTTCTTATAAGAAAACTGCACTGATTTCCTTCTACTTCTCCTGCTTGATATACATTTTGTTTCTTGTATATGTGGATTCACGTATTTGATTAGTTCTAGAAATTTCTCAGCAGTCATTTCCTCCATTTTTTTCTATTCTCTGTCTCTGAGACTCCAATTAAATACATATTAGATCTTCTCCATCTGCCCTTCAGGTCTTATAATCTGTCATTCATATTTTCTATCTCCTTGTCTGTCTTTACTGCAATAGGTATTTCCTCAGTTAACTAGTGAGTCCTTTAGCTGTGACTAATATGTTCTTAACAATTCATTGAGTTATATACTTCAATAATTTTATTTTATACTTCTTTAAATTCTGTTTGATTCATTTTAATATCTGCCTTTTCTTTGTATTCATCTATTACATATTTCTTTGAACTCACAGTGATTTCTTCAAGGATTTCTTAATTATTACATTTTTGCTAATTCCACTATCTGAATTCCTTAAGTACATAAATCTTCTCAATCACAATGGTTTATTTCCCTTTGTGCTTGTTTAAGTAATCTATTGAAGAAGCATTGATTAGGAAGGCTTTCCTTCAGAGAGGATTTTTAGTCACTTCTTAGAATAATAGTCAGAGCCCACTTACCTGGGACTGCTTTCATACATTAAACGATTCCTGGTTGTATGCAGGAGTTAAGTTTAGCTTCTTTGCCTGATATCCACAACTCTGTCTGAGAATCACAGCCTTTTCCCATTTCCCAACTACTTTGAGTTTAACTATTTGTAATAGCCCTTAGGGATTATGTTGCTTTCCAATGAGCAAAAAAAATGAACTAAATATTATATACATGTTGTACTTTGTCCAAGAACTAATTTTATTTTAGCAGAAGGCTCATTGAACATGTCTAGTTGACCATTCTGCCAGAAGAAGAAATCATCTACTCTCTTAGCTGATTTTGGTAACTTGCACTTTTCATATAAATTATTCATTTTTGTCTGTTTTGTAATTTATTGGTATACAGTTTCTTATAGAGCCCTCTTGTTATTTTTACATTTCTGCTACATTTATTTCTTTTTTTAAAATATTTTTATTGGGGAATTGGGGGAAGGGGAACAGACAAGTTGCTGTCATTTTGTTCTTCAGTCTAGTTGTGGAGGACGTTGCTTCACTGGCCCAAGTTGGCACCATCATTGCGCTCTTCCCGGACGAGGCAGATCAGTTGCTGGCTTCTGGACGGCCGCTCACGCTGGCTGCTGGCCGCTCACGCTGGCTGTTGGCTACATACGGTAGCCCATGGCAACCCACTGCCACAGGGGCTGCAGCCTACGCCATCGCCGGCGACTCATGGCAGCCCAGCTCCAGGTTGAGCTGTTGTTCAGCATCTTAGCTGTGGAGGGCAGTGTCACTGGCCCTCATATGTGGGATCCGAACCGGGGCCCTCTGGCGTCCCAAGCCAGCTCTTAACCAACACGCCACTTGGCCAGCCTATGTTTATTTCTTAATCTCCATTTTTATTCCTAATATTTTTATATTTCTTCTATCTTTTTCTTAATCAGTTTCACCAAAGTTACATCCTTTAAAAATAAAACAACTTTTGACTAGGTAGATCCTCTCTATTGTATCACAGATTTATACTCCAGAGATGAGCAAATTTTTTTCTGTAAAAAGGCAGAAATTTTAGAACTGAAAAATATAGTAATCAACATGAAACATTTAATTGATGGGATCAATAGCAGAATGGAAAATACAGAGGGGAAAATCAATAAACTTGATGATTACATAATAGAAATTACCAAGTTGAACAATTGAGAAAAAAAAATAGACAGGAAAAAGGTGAACAAACCCTTAGGGATTTAAAGGAGTGTAACAAATGATCTAACATTTGTGTCGTCAGAGTCCCAGAAGGAAAGGAGAACAAAGGCAAGTCTGAAACATATTTGAAGAAATAATGTCTGAAAATGTCCCATATTTGGCAAAAGTCATAAATACAGATTCAAAGAAATGAGCAAACTTTAAACAGGATGAACTCCAAAAATCTACCCCAAGTCACATCTCAAACTTCTTAAAACAAAAGATAAAAAAGGAAGAAAGAAAAGAGAGAAATAACACCTTATTTATACGGGAAAAACAATCTGAAAAACAGTGAGTTTCTCATTGGAAACCATGGAGTTCAGAAGGAAGTGGCATGACAATTTTCAAGTGCTGAAAGAAAAGAAATGACCACCTAGAATCCTATGTCTAATGAAAACATCCTTCAGGAGTAAAGGCAACAGCAAGAGAATTTCAGATAAAATAAAACTAAGAGAATTTATTGCAAACAGACCTATAACAACAATAACAACAACAACAATAAAAGGCTAAAGGAACTTCCCTAAACAGAAAGGACATGATCCATGAAGAGGCTTTGGAATATCAGGAAGGAGGAATGAATGCAGTAAGCAAAAATATGGGTAAATACAACAGACTTTCCTTCTCCTCTTGAGTTTTCTAAATTATGTCAGATGGTTGAAGCAAAAATTACAACACTGATGTAGTTCTAAATATATGCAGAGGTAATATTTAAGACAATTATAAATAGGGACATAAAAGATAATATTTTTACATTTGACTAGAACTGGTACAGTGATAACACCATACATAAGTTACATATTTATAATGTAATACCTAGAATAAACACTAAAAAAGGTTTATAAGGAGTTACATTAAAAATATTAATAATTAAAATGTGATTCTAAAACATGTTTAACTAATCCCCTAAAAAGGAAGAAAAAATAACGATATGAACAGAAATCAATGAAATTGAAAACATTAAAATATGGAATATCAACGAAACAAAAACTGGTTATTTGAAAAGATCAATAAAATTGACAAACTTCTAGCAAGATTTACAAAAAGTAAAAGAGAAATGACACAAATTAACAATATCTGGAATGAAACAAGGAATATCACTACATACACTACAGGCATCAAAAATATAACAAACCTATAAATTTGACAACTGAGATGAAATGGACCAATTCTTTGATAAACACAAACTACTACAACTCACTCAATATGAAATAGGTAATTTAAACAGCCCCATAGCTATTATGGAAAATAAATTTATAATTAAAAACTCCCACCCAAAAGTCACAACACATAGATGATTCCATTGGAGAATTCAATCAAGTGTTTTAAAAAGAATTAACATCAATTCTAAACAATCTCTTAGAAATAGGAGAAAAATGAACACTTCCCAATTCATTTAGAAGCTACTATTGTCCTCATACTAAAACCAGACAAAACCCTACAAAACAAGGAAAGCTATAGGTCAATATCCCTCATGAATACACATGCAAAATCTCTAACAAAACATTAGCCAATAGGATTCACAACATATAAAGAGAATTATACACCATGACCAGGTGGGGTTTATTCAAGAAATGTAAGGCTAGTTCAATATTCAAAAATCAATCAATGTATCTACCATATTAACAGGCTAAAGAAGAAAAATCATATCATATCAACTGATACAGAAAAAGCATTCATTTGACAAAATTTAACACCAATTCGTGATAAAAACTGTCAGAAAAATAGGAATAAAGGGGAACTGCCTCAACTTGACAAAGAAAATCTATAAGAAACCTATAGCTAACATTATACTTAATCATAAAACACTGAATGTTTTCCTCCTAGGATCGGAACAAGGCAAGGATATCTTCTCTCACAACTCTTATTTTCAATATAGTGCTGAAAGTTCTAGTCTCTGCATTAAGGCCAAAAAAAAAAAATTTAAATGCACGAAGACATGATTATCTATATAAAATATTCCAAGGAATCTACAAAAACCTCCTAAAATTATTATAAGTGACTTCAAAAAGGTCTCAGCATATAACATAAATACACAAAAATCAATTATATATATACACACACACACACACACACATATTTGCAATAAACACATGAATATGGGAATTAAAAATACATCACTTGCAATCTCTCAAAAAATGAAATGCTTTAAGTGTAAGTTTATTAACATCATGTATGGAACTTAATGTGCTGAAAACTACACAATAAAATTAAAGAAATCACAGAAGAGTTAAACAAATGAAGAGACACCCTGTGATCATGGTTTGGAAGACTCAACATAGAAAGATGTCATAGCTCCTCAAATTGATATATAGGCATACCTCATTTTATTGTTTCACTTTATTGCACTTCACAGAAACTGTGTTTTTTACAAATGGAAGGTTTGTAGCAATCCTGCATCTAGCAGGTCTATCAGCACCAGTTTTCCAACATCATTTGCTCATTTTATGTCTCTGGGTCACATTTTGGTAATTCTCACAGTATTTCAAACCTTTTTATTATTGTTATATTTGTTATGGTGATCTGTCATCAGTGATCTTTGATGTTTCTACTGTAATTTTTTGGGGGCACCATGAACAATGCAATGTAAGACGGTGAACTTAATTGATAAATGTGTGTGTCTTAACTGCTCCACCAATCGTCCCTCCCCCATCCACTTATCTACCTCTCTTCAGGCCTCCATATTCCTTGAGACACAACTATATTGAAATATGGCCAATTAAGAACCCTACAATGGCCTGTAAGTGTTCAAGTGAAAGGATGAATCTCATGTTTCTCATTTTAAATCAAAAGCTAGAAATAGTTAAGCTTACAGAGGAAGGCATGTCAAAAGCCAAGACAGGCAGAAAGTTAGGCCTTTTGTGCCAGTTAGCCAAGTTATCAATACAAAGGGAAAGTTTTTGAAGGGAATTAAAAATGCTACTCCAGTGAACACTTGAATGAGAAGAAAGTAAAACAGCCTATTGCTAAAATGGAAAAAGTTTCAGTGGTCTGGATAGAAGATCAAACCAGCCACCACATTCCCTTAAGCTGAAGCCTAATCCAGAGCAAAGCGCTTACTCTCTTCAATTCTATGAAGGCTGAGGGGGTGAGGAGGCTGAGGAAGAAAAGTTTGAAGCTAGCAGAGGTTGGCTCATGAGGTTTAAGGAAAGAAGCCACCTCCATAACATGAAAGTGTAAGAAGAAATGGCAAGTGTTAATGTAGAAGCTACAGCAAGTTATCCAGATCTAGCTAAGATAATTAATGAAGGTGGCTACACTAAACAACAGATTTTCAATGTGGATGAATCAGCCTTATATTGGAAGAAGATGCCATTTAGGAATTTCATAGCTAGAGAGAAGTCAATGCCTGGCTTCAAAGCTTCAAAGGACAGGCTGACTGTCTCATTAGGGACTAGTGCAGCTGGTGACTTTAAGTTGAAGCCAGTGCTCATTTACCATTCCAAAAATCTTAGGGCCCTCAAGAATTATGCTAAATCTACTCTGCCTATGCTCTATAAGTGGAAAAACAAAGCCTGGATGACAGCACATCTGTCTACAACATGGGTTACTGAATATTTTAAGCCCACTGTGGAGACTCACTGCTCAGAAAAAAAGATTCCTTTCAAAATATGACTGCTCATTGATGATGCACTTAGTCACCCAGGAGCTCTGATGGAGATGCACACTGAGATGAATGTCATGCCTGCTAACAAAACATCCATTCTGCAGCCCATAGATCAAGGAGTAATTTTAACTTTCGAGCCTTAATATTGAAGAAATTCAGTTTATAAAGCTATAGTTCCCACAGTGATTCTGCTGATGGATCTGGGCAAAGTAAATCAAAACCTTTCTGGAAAGGATTTATCCATTCTAGATACTATGAAGAACACTTGTGATTCATAGGAAGAGGTCAATAAATCAGCATTAACAGGAATTTGGAAGATGTTGATTCCACCCCTCAGGATGACTTTGAGGGGTTCAAGACTTCAGTGGGAGTAACTGCAGACGAGGTGGAAATAGCAAGAAAACTAGAATTAGAAGTGGAGTCCGATAAGACTGAACTGCTTCAATCTCATAAAACTTTAACAGATTACGAGTTGTTTCTTATGGATGAGCAAAAAAAATGGTATCATGAATGGAATCTACTCCTGGTGAAGATGCTGGGAAGACTGTTGAAATGAAACCAAAGATTTAGAATGTTACATAAACTTAGTTGATAAAGCAGTGGCAGGGTTTGAGAGGACTGACTCCAATTTTGGAAGTAGTTCTACTGTGGATAAAATGCCATCAAACTGCATTGCATGCTAAAGAGAAATCATTCATTCATGAAAGGAAGAGTCGATCAATGTGACAAACTTCACTGTTGTATTATTTTAAGAAATTGCTACAGCCACACCAATCTTCAACAACCATCACCCTGGACAGACAGCAGCCGTAACATCTTTGTGTTGGAACGACCCTCCACCAGCAAAAAGATTATGTCTTGCTAAAGGCACAGATGATGATTAGCATTTTTTAGCAATATATTTTAATGTATGTACTTTTTAAAGACATATTATTGCACACTTAATAAACTACTGTACAGTGTAAATATAACTTATATATGCATTGGGAAACAAAAAAAAATGTCTGACTTGCTTTATTGTGATATACACTTTATTGCAGGGTCCAAAACCAAATCCACAACATCTCCGAGGTAGGTCTCTACAGGTTTAACATAATTCTTATCAAAATCCCAGCAAGATATTTGTGTAGATATAGATAGTATTATTCTAAAATTTATATAGAAAGATAGTGAACTAAAGTACCTAAAACAATGTTGAAAAAGAAGAATAAAATAGAAGCAGTCTTTTTTTATTTCAAGCCTTATTAAAACAGAATAATCAATACTATCTGGTATTGATGGAGGAACAGAAGCATAGATCAATGGAATACAATAGACAACCCAGACATAGACTTACACAAACATGTTCAACTGATTTTTTTGTCCAACTGGTTTTTGACAGAGGAGCAAAAACAATTCAGTGGAGGAATGATAGCCTTTAAACAAACATGGTATTGGAAAAATTGGATATACATAAGGGGAAAAAAAAAAGAACCTAGATCTAAGTCTCACATTTCATACAAAATTAACTCAAAAGAATTATGGATTTAAAAATATTGTAAAACTAGAAGACTTTAAGAAAAGAATACAAGATAAAAATCTCTGAGAACTAGGGCTAAGGAAAGATTCCTTAATACCAAAAGCATGATCCATAAGAGAAAAAATTGATTAATTGGACTTCATCAAAATTTAAAACTTTTGCTCTGTGAAAGATCCCATTAAGAGGAAGAAAAGACAAGCTACAGACTGGGAGAAAATACTTGCAGCTCAATTTATGTATAGGACAAAAGACTAGTATCCAGAATATATATGTTATAAAAAAAAACACTCAAAACTCAACTGTAAAAAATAATGCAATTCAAAGAGGGAACAATATGAAGAAACACATCACTAAATAATAAATACAGGTGCCAAATAAGTAGATGAAAAGACATTCAACATTGTAAGCAATTAGCAAATAAATTAAAACCACAATAAGGTATCACCACACCCCTATCAGAATAACTCAAATAAAAAATAGTGATACCACCAAATGCTGACAAGAAACAAGAAACTGGATTATTCAAACATTGCTGGTGGAACTGTAAAATGATACAGCCACTCTGGAAAACAGTTTGGTAATTTCTTAAAAACTAAACATCCAACTACCACAGGACTCAACAATTGCACTGCTGGGCATTCATGCCAGAGAAGTGAAGACTATGGTAACACAAAAAACCTATACACAAATGTGTATGGCGATTTAATTCAGAATAGCCCAAAGTTACCAGATGTATACCAGCAGGTGAATGGTTAAACAAACTGTGATACATCCATACCATGGAATACTACTCAGCACTAAAAAAGGAATGACCTACTGATATACTTGATACAAAAAGCAACATGGATGAATCTCCACAGATAATTATGCTGAATAAAAAAAGCTAATTCCGAAGGTTACATACTATATGATTCCAGTTATATATTAAGGAAATAATGAAATTATAAAAACGGAGAACAGATTATGATTGTCAAAGGTGAAGTAGGGAGTATGGGTGGAAGCAAAGTAGGTGTGGCTTTATTTTTGTGGCTTTATTTTTTTTTGTTTTATTTTTTTTAGCTGAGCCACCCTGCCACCGGTTGGCAGCTCAGCGGCTGCTCAGCTCAGGCCGGGAATCGAACCGCTGTTGCTCAGAGCTCACACTCTTGAGCGAGCTCTTAACCAACTGAGCCACTCGGCCGGCCCTAAGTATGTGTGTCTTTACAAGGGCAACAGGAGGTGTCTTTGTGCTGGAATGTTCTGTGTGGGAATGTTCTGCTTCTTGACCGTATCGATGTCAACACTCTGGTGGTGACACTGTACTGTAGTTTTGCAAGATGTTACCACTGGGGAGAAACTGGGTGAAAAGTACATGAACGGGATCCCTACTGTTTCTTACAACTGAACGTAAATCTACAGTTATCTCCAAATAAAAGTTTCATTTACCCATATTTTAAATTTACCCATAAAGTAGCATTACCCATATTTTACGCTTTACAGTGAATGGGCTCTGTATTTTAAGTGTCTGTGCCATTCCAAAGTATTGGTCAGTTGCCTCCATTCCAGGCTTGATAAAAGTTTAATACAACATATGAAACTTCTAAATTAGTAAGAAAAATGTTTGATCATAAATCAGGAAAAGGCACAGAGATAACAGGGTAGTCCTGGTTTAGAACAAATAATATCCTGTTGCATCCAAGACATAACTAATTTAAACGATAGGTGATGGCTGCCTCACTAAATTTTGGTATGTAGCCCACTACAAAAATAATAATTTAATGATAAAATTATGGTAACCTTTGGGGAGGTTAAAAACATTAAATTTGGCAGGCACTGAAAAGAGGTTGGATGTGGTCAGGAACACTGGAAACACTTTTAAATGGACTTAAAATCACCATAGCACCTAGGTTTACAAAAAATTAAAATATTCCCCACTAAAATATAATTTGGCTTTTTGTTTCTAGAACCATTACTGACAGAAGGATCAGCTTTAACCTGAAAGCTGATAGGTCTTCAGTTAGGCAAGTTACTAAAAGCTTGTATCTTACTGTTGGGTTCAATCTCTAGTTTCTAGAGATGTAAACTAGGCTGTCTTTACCCTGGTCAGATTTCAGAATTTTAGATCTACCATTCAATAACTGATAGAAAACTTGCAGAAGACATAAGAAACTGAAACCAGTATCAGTAAATCTTTGCTGAGACTAAGTAACAGCATTTCTAAGTTTTCCACCAATGCTAATAGGTTTTGGAGTTAGCAACTAATGTCAAACAGTACTTACAGTACACACTTAAAAAGTTGTACTTAGGGTTTGCCAGAGTGGGAATTAAGGCCCTTTCAAGTTTATTTAAAGACTCAATTCAGTTCTAGCAGATTCCCTCTAAAACAAGTAGGGGTGTTATGCATGTAACAACTGCACAGGAAATCTGGTTTTGCCTTCTGCCACTTACATTTGAAGCAGAAATGCCATCACGACACAAAACCTACAGGAATCCCACTCTGAGTAATTAAGTGACCGACCTCTTAAAAATCTGCCAGAATCAACAGTGTCTATAAAAATCTATTTAGTGTGTCAGTTATTTAGTTCTATTTCTGCATTTAAAATTAGGATCATTTGGAAGAAAATAAGGTATTAAACAATTTTCACATAGCCAAATGATTGCCAAGACAAAGGATTAAAATTGACATACTGACACAGTATTTGAATTGTGAGAAAAGGGATTAACATGAGCCACTAAGAGGGTGCTGTTTATTCCCTTTTGATACAAAAAAAAAAAAAGACTTGCCAAGGGATTGGGTAGGGTTAAATTAAACACATTTGAAAGACCATTTTACCAGGAGCATACGTAATACATTGGCTTTTGGGTGCAATCTAAAGAAACACAGGTTTCCAAATTCCCCGTGGCTCTTGCCCTTTTTCCAATGCTCTGCCCTCTGTCGGAAGCAACGGTTTTTCTAGAGTCCTGATAAATGTCAGTCCTGACTTCAGGGTGCCCTAGCTCTGTCTGAATCCAGACACTGCCACCTAGAGAAGGAAGGTTCCTTTTTGGAGACATTACATACAGATCTCCTTTCAAATTAGGAGCTACTCTTTAGAAAACTATCGATTTTCTAGTAGTCTACTAAGGGAGCAAAGACAACAAAATTCAGTTACCTGTTAAGGGGGCTGACAGGATAAACAGGAAGCCAGTCCTCAGAGTGAATGGTCCCTGAATTTAAGGTGCTAGGTGGTCTGAAGAGTGATGAATCCATCCTCACATGTTCCTTTCTTCCTTGCCTCCTTCCTCTCCCACCTACCATTTTCTTTCTTACACATCAAGTGTTTTTTACATGCTCAATGACAAACGTAGGCTCCTGAGGGCAAGCCCATATTCTCCTGGTTCACCCTTTACCCTCTATGCCCAAGAATGTTGCAATCTGGCACAAAATAAGTGCCAAATTACGTGAACAAATATTTATTGAGCAACTATGCAGGGAGAGAGTACACTGCTAGGTGCTGGGGCCCCAGAATGTTTGCTTATATAGACTTTGTCCTGGTTGGAAAAACTGACTTGTTTACCATTTGGAAGCAGTGCTTCTAAATTTTTTCATCAAAGAACTCCTAATGGAAGAGAAGAAAATACTGGGAAGCTTTTTGCTTCACGTAGTTTGTGTTCTCGCGGCATTTCAGTGTTTCACTAATGTGCTGGGCATTCTGTCATCACCTCAGCATCACTGCCCCCTCCTTCTGTAGTGTCTGTCCTCTGCATTGTAGAGCCAGAAACTACATTTCCCAGACTTCCTGTTGCTTTCTACTTCTAAGTCAGGGTTAACCAACGAAAAAGAGGTATTTTCATGAGATTAGGAAGGCAGAGATAAGGAGGTCAGCCTTCCTCAGTGGCTGCTGCTGGGACAAGTGTGGGCAGGCAGCAGACACAGGCTTTGCGGCAACTTCAAGGTCTCTGGCAGGTCACTGGCTTTGGTGCTGTCAACACCCAAGTGGGCTGGTCCTTGAGACCTACCGGTATCAGCGCTGCAAGCTGAGGCAGCAGGAGCTTCTGGATGATTCGAGATGCACAGCTGCTCCTGGGTCAGCTCCTGAGATCCACCCTTGTTGGTGCTGCAGATGAACCTTCCCTCACCCTCCCCTGATGCTGGTGGAAGCTTCTAAGTTCCCATATTGAAACCCTTCTTGCTGACATCGAGTGGCTGTTTTCCTAACTGAGCATGGATAGAAATAATAGTTTCAATTACCGTTAAGAGAAGACAAGTTTCCTGCTGTCTTGTTAACTTAGCTTCCTCACTGTGTCTGAGATGACCCTGCATTCGTATCCAGGCAGTTTCTTTAGTTTAATTTCCTGTGTCACAATTTAGGACACGAAGTCTTAAACATATAGGGAAAATGGTTTTATCTTCATTGACTTATGAACTATGGCTGGACAATTGTTAAATACAGATGTAACGCATTTTGGTCAAAGAAGTGGTACTGTGCACACACGTTCCAGCTCCTGTTGGTGTAAATGTTACTCAGTATATTTCCTTGCTCAGAGGTCAAGCTGCTTAAATCTTATGGTAGACTAAAGATGTTTGGGATCCACAGGTCAGTTGTTTTTTAACTAAATCATGAAAATTCACTTTTTTTAAAGACACTTGATGTTATTTACTACTAATGAGGAATTTTCATAGTTAAAATAACTAAAAATGTCATTTAACTCAGAACTTACCCAAACAACTCTCTTCATCCCATTCTAAAATTTTATCTTTATTGCAAAAAATAGTCAATTTTATCTTTCAAAAACTAAATGCTGAATAAGTTACCCTTGTGAATTACTCTTCACTATTATGATGGACAGTGACTTTATTTTCTTTATACGGGCTTCATATTTTATTATGACATTCTTTTTTCTACATGAAGAAACAAAAATTACGCCAATCAGAAAAACTATTCTTCACTTTCCTTGCTAAACTAGACTAATTTTATGGAAGCAGCAGCCTCCCAAGCCATTCATTTTTTCAATATAAATTTGTCTAAAAAGATTGGTATTCAAAACACTTCTGTTGTGTACAAAATTATACCACTTTTAGCAAAAGCCGTGAAGAGCCCAAAGGACCCAGTGGCAACCTATTCAGGGTGTGCTGTTCTCAGCCGATGCAGACGCTGCCACCGGGCACCCGGTGTGGTCAGTGGGCCTCAGCAGGTGCTGCGTCCAAGGTCTGCTGTCCTGTATCGAGCTCCACTGTGCCCATATCTCTCCTTTTTTAGAGGTGATCCCACGTCTACTAAAAAACAAGCTGCGTTATGTTGAAATGACACTGGTTTTTCTTTTACCATCAATCATTGTGCAAAACCAAAACTTTTTCATAATATTTAATGACCAATACAATGGTCAAATACTTCATGTCACACTCATTCAATTTAAGCAAAGTGGTTGGTTAAGCTCAGTCAACATCATTCAAGCATGAGTGCGGAGCACAATAAAATGAACAATGTGTGTCATCTGATAAGGAAGCTTCTTTGGTTTAAGACTCAGTTTGCCTCACAAAGATTCAGATATGTTGAAAACTCTAATTTTATTTTCCATAGTGTAAGCTTCGCCACCTTTCAAAGTGACTCTAAAACTAACCTAAAGGAGAACTTCACGAATTTTAAAAATTTGGTTATTGTGCTGTTTTTCATTTCATTTTTTTCTAATGAAGATTACTCTTTGGGTTCTAAATATTTGTGTAAATTTCCCCCTCAAAATTAATAATTCTTAAAAGAATGCAAGCCACTAGCATTCCTGTTTTCAGTCATTTATCTATGTCCCGGTTTTAGAATAATTTATAAATCATTACCCTTTAAATAATGGTGCTAAAACCCTGCCAAAAAATATTAAGTGTGTTTGCTGTTATTGGGAACTTACCACAAGTACAAGTAAATGCATGTACCTATGCGATAATAACATTTGATCAAGTACAACTGTGGGGAAAACTGAAGTGATTTGTGGACTTTTATAGCCATAAGATGCTGGCACATCCCATGAAACAGCACGCTTCTCTGCGCTTACAAAGGCAGAAACATGTTCGAGAAGGCCTCGTGGGCTTGCGCTGACTTCAGAACAGGTAGTAATTGTATGAGCTCTCCTCCCTGCACCTCCATCCTGTTCATTAAAGCACCCCAATTCTGGTAAATGCAAAATCTCAGTTTCTAATCACTCACAAAAAAGTTCTGTAGTCACCTTTGTGGAAAAAGGTGAGTTCTACTGACACAGAAAGCAGCTTTTCCCTATTAGGAGCAAAACCTCTTAAAATTGCCAAAATAAAAACGCGAAGTAAACCGGTGCTCTGGAAAGATGGCGCATGGCTGCCCTTGTGGCTCCAACTCCTCTGCTGAGATTCCGGGTAGCGCGGTGGCAAAAGCCTGAATTACGCGTCACGTGTCGGTCCCACGGAAGCAGAGTCCTCATAAAACAGAACTACACAGACACTTTTAAAATCATCTTTATTTTGGTTGTAAATATACAATTTACTTAGTTACTTAATATTTTATTTGTTCCCATTTGAAGTTTCATAGCTTGCCATGTAAAACACTGCCTTCACTATCAAACTGCTATATAAGAACACTATAAAATACAAATTATAAACGAAGATGATCCCCTCTACAGTGTTCAGGTTAGTGCATTAAAACAACATCGATTTAAAAAGGCAAGTGAGTTAACTGGCAAACATCCAATTCCTTTTCTAATGAAGGACGATATAAAATGGTATGCAAGGTAAACACTACATTTTAAGTGCTGGGTGCTGAAAAACAGTAATTGTGGAAAAGTTACTTCCCCCAAATAACTTTGATCCAAGGATCCAAATGTAGCCATTATTCTATAGGACATAAGAAAAAGTAATTTTCCATTACATAGCTGTGGAAATACACAGTGAAATAACAGGTTAGGATGTTTAGAATTCGAACACAGTTGGTACTGATTTGCCATACTTTTCCTCCAAATCACATTAAGCATCTATAGTGAGTACACATTCCCCAGTAAATGTCAGACTTAAACAGAGCCCGTGTAAGAAGAATCCACTCTTAGTATTTTACTAGGCAATCTACAGCAAATGCTTACTATATACACATCAGGTACATGAAATATGGTAGGAAGTTATTCACTGATTTCACTCAAAGTAATCAAGGGTCTTAAGAAAAAACCAACAATAAAAGTTAAATAGATAATATATCCTGCTCTGAACCAGAAAAAAAAAAGCCAACACAAATATATTAATATGTTTTAATTATTGAGAATATTTCCTCTGCTGGCCCAAATCAAAATTAAACTTTATAATTGTATTATAATTGAAGTTGCACAAATCTGGGTGCATGTTACATTGTGGCAGAAATAGGTGCCCACAGAACATACACAATGTTAAATTTACTAATTCCAAAAACTAAGTCAAGAGGATAAATAAATAAAAAATGAAAGACATATACAATATGGACAAAAACCTAACAGTTATTAGACCAAAAAACACGAATTTATGACAGCAGTGATATTTAGAAAAGCTTTCAGTATTAGAAAATATCAAATTTAATCCAAGGGAAACTTCCCCTCAAATAAAAATAACAAAGTATGGGAACCATCCTTTATGCAATAACTTTAAAATAAGAAAAACAATTACAGGAACCTTCCTACATAATTTAGATAATGTAGTGCAACAGTGTACTCCTTTATAATTTTAGCTTTTCACTCCCCATATAATAAAACCAATAATTGCCAATCCGACGACAAGGATAGAAATGATGATGCACAGGGTTTTTCTGGATTTGCGCTGCAGATGCAAAAACAAAAAACATGTTTACAGATGTAATGGAGCACCTCCTTAGCAACTGAAAATCATTTGGCTCATTTCTAGGGTAAAATCAATAGTAATTTATTGCCCTCAAATTTTTGGCTAAGTTTTTTCCTTCTCAAAAATCTCTTCAATACATATGGCACTAATCTTTCAAATAGTCTTCTTAAGTTAATGGTACAATTCAGACAACTTTTGTTGGTAATTTTTCTGGGGTATAGTTGGGCTTAAAAAAGAGAATATAGAAAAATAAAAGTTACTGATTTAAGCAACAGACTGAAGTTTACCTCTGTATGGAAATGAAGAACAGATTAAAAATTTATGTATTTTTAAACTTTTATCAAAAAGTTGTTCTTCAAATTGCCAGTTATAAAAATAGTCACATGGATATAAAGTAAAGCATAGGGAATATAGTCAATAATATTGTAATAACTATGTATGGTGTCACATGGGTACTAGACTTATTGGGGTGATCGCTTCATAAGGTATATAAATGTCTAATCACTACATTGTACACCTGAAAATAATATAATACGTATTGAATGTCAACTGTAATTGAAACATAAATTTTTTTAAAAAGTTGTTCTTCAAAATGTGTTCTCCAAAAATATCAGCAAGAGTAAATGTTTGGCAATTTTTCCTAAGGTAAATTTATTAGTTTCGAAAATCATTCTCATTGTTTAGTATTAACGGAAACTGCATTCAAAATCTCAACATACAAATAAAAAACAAAGAGCAAAAAAATTATAATATGCCATTTAAAATATAAAAGTTAAGAGTTTTGGTTCCATTCTTCATTCCTGGCCCAGCTGTAGATTTCTATATTTCTTTAATGGCTTGTGTATCTCACAGCAACATGCAGGAATCCTTTTTCTTACAGAGTAGAAAAATTTGTAAATTTACTTTGTATCAACCAGAAGTACCATAAAATTTACAGAAAGATATATTTCTGACTCTGAAATTACCCTGAAAACCATGAATACTTCCAGTATTCCACACATTCATCTAATTTTTCAACTAAATACTCCTCCTATATTAAACACAATTTCTCTCAAGTTTCAATATGATCATGCCTACATATCTGCCCCAGGCTCCACCTGGTTACCCCTGACACTCTACGTGTAATGGAGCCCTGTGAACAGTCACAGGTATTCCACTCCAGTACATCTGTTATGGAGGGGACCCTCGCCAGTGTTGGGTCGTGAGGTCCTTGGGCCCTGCAGTGGCTGGAGCACTTATCACCTTCCTTTATGCTCCTGGTTCACCCGGCCTATTTAGAAGCACCGTATTTTGCAAAGGCATGAGTTTATTATCAAGGCTTCCAAGTAGGAAAGTTGGAAAACTGCTCTCTTCCCAGCACTTGTATCATGTGGCTCTTTCCTTATCCCTTCAGGGCCTATGGAATTAAGTATAAGGGCAGCTTGGGAAAACGTGTTTCTTTCCCCCAGGGTGGCTGCAGGCTTTCCCTTCCACAAGGAAGAGGAAAAGTAAAGGTTTTGTACATCTACATCTCCTCCAAATCCAAAAGGAAAAATAAATAGTATGCAAGCCAGTCACTGATGAATCCTGCTAAAGACTATGTTTGAGCAGTTATAACCGTTGGCATTTACAATTTACTGTGTGTGTATGTTCAACTTTTTATGAATAATACCTACAGTCTATGACACCGTGACATTAATTCTGCAGAGATGCATATCTGAACCACATGCACAAAGATGGTGAACGTGAGTTACTCTGCCAGTGAATACAATGGGTTGTCACTCAGCCTTCTCTATATAGCTTCCCTGTTCTCTACATATCATTAAATATGCAGTGATTTGTCCAGTGAAAAAAAGGCATTGAAAGTAAAAAGAACTTCTAAGGTAGTGAGACAAGTGAAAAGCAACTGAAAATATCTAAGATGGTGCAAATCTTAGATATTTTATAAAAAGGTAACAAGGTCTGAAAAAATAATTATGAACCACAAAAAATGGGGTTTTAAAATGGAGGGCAAATGTTAGGGTGTCATTTAGGGGTTTCCTAAGAGCCTGGCCTTATCCTTGTTAAACAACAAAGGTCTAAATATTAAATATATTAATAGTTCATGGTCCTAATATTCATATAGTACTTTACACAAACTTTATATTTGACACAAACATATGGACTCCTTATATTAACCTGCTTCACTTAAGACATCAGTTCATTCCTGATAAAGGGCCTGCTGAAGGCTGACAGAATATATACGTAATGGCCAGTGACACACCAAGCTAATGTCACTTCCACAGGGCCTGAAGAGGTTTCTCTAAGGCAAAAATCTTTAGCTCTTTAGGTCTACATAGTGTCACTGACCAAAAAAAAGTGTGTGTGTGTGGGGGGGGTAGGAAGAAGGCGGGGAGTAGGGGGAGGGAGACAGGGGAGGAGAAGGGAAGGAGAAAAGGTAGGGGAAAGAGTGAAAGAGGAGGAAGGGGGCTTCAGAGGTTTCTGGGCTGGAATGGCACAGTGACATCAGAGGCTGTCAGAGCCTGGAGTCCTTTACTGCCCCGCTCAGGACTAAACACTAATCTTCCTACCCCTGTGGCCCACAATGCTGGTTCAACCCTGAGAATCATCAGGGCAAATCCAGCTTTAAACCGACTGGCAGATTTCTCACTGTCTTCCATGGGACTTTAAACTTGAGCATCTCCAGCCACTTGAAATCTGATTACGTACACACACAGTTAAAAGTCCGAGACACGAAAACATGTATTACAGTTAATATTACCTGATAGTCTGCTGCCCTTGACAGTTGCTGGTTTGCTTGTTGAACATGCACGTCTGCATTTTCAACGTTGGCTTCTATGCTATCTTTAAAACAAAACACACAAACACAACTGTTAAACGTGTGTTGGTGTTATAGTAATAGGGCTACAGAAATCACTAGATTTTATTCAAGGTAAGATTAAACATGTTGACTATTCAAAGGTTAATATTAGTATCTGAACTTCTATTTAGGGTAAATATAGAGAACTGAAAGCCGTCATGTGCTCTGGGGCCATCACCAGCCTGTGTCTGAGCCGAAACCCAGCCCTCCCTTGGCCCTGCAGCCTTCTCAAGCGGTGACAGTTCTCCATCTCAGCCTCCCATGGCAGGGGTTGGCAAACTGCGGCTCACGAGCCACATGCGGCTCTTTGGGTATGTACATGTGTGAATTGTTCTTATTTTAATAAAGATATAATAATATTACTTGTTATAATGTTACTTTAAATTTTCCTTATTTGTAAAAATATATTTATGGCTCTCGAATAATTTTCAAATTGTTGTGAGGGACAGGATTGGCTCTTCCATCTCAAAAGTTTGCCGAGCCCTGTCCTACGGCCTGGAACAGCAGCGGCTGCGCAGCGTGAGCTCTGAGACACAGCTTTAGCTTTCAGTTTTAAAGCTCATGCTATCCAACTCACCCAGCTCTTCTCGTTACAGACATCGACAGACCTCATGGTCCTTTCTTCTCTTCCTGTGACTATTTTGGCCCCTGACTCACTGATGTTCTCTTCAATCCTTTTCCTATTATACATATTGGCCATTTCAATATCCAATCGCTGACCACCTCATACCTTGGCCTCTCAGTTCCTTGAGCACACATTTTTCAAAGACTTTGCTTGTTATTGTTACCCTTTCTCAGACGCTCACTTCCCTGATCATATCCCAAACCCTGTTATTACAAATAACTGCAGCTTCTTTATAATCTTAATTTCAAGTCTCACTCTCTGATCACCACCTGCTATCTTTACGGCTCACTCCTTCTAACACGCCACTTCATGGATCCCAGTACTTTTTCACTGTCCTTCACATACTTCAGGTCCTAACTTCCCTCCTTACCTGGCTTGGCTCCCACGGGCAATCATGCAGCATCACTTTCTCGCATTCATCCTCAGTTCTCTTGCCCCTATACTTCAGTCATATTTCCACAACAAAATCCCAACCAGTCTCATGCAGCTGAACACAGATGCAAAAAAGAATAATCTTCTATTTTTCGGTGTATAGGCCTTTCACATTCTTGGTTAAGTTTATTCCTAGGTATTTTACTCTTTTTGTTGCAATTGCAAAAGGAATTGTTTTTTGTTTTCTTTTTCTGAGATTTCATTATTAGTATATAGGAACGCAATGGATTTTTGTACATTGACTTTGTAGCCAGCAACTTTACTGTATTTGTTTATTGTTTCTAATAGCTTTTTCGTGGAGTCTTTAGGGGGGTAAAAGGGGAAGGGGGGGTAGATGAGGGTAAAATGGATCAAACATATGGTGACGGAAGGAGAACTGACTCTGGGTGGTGGACATACAATGTGATATATAGGTGACGTGTTACAGAATTGTATACTTGAAACCTATGTAACTTTACTAACCACTGTCACCCCAATAAACTTTAATAATAAATAAAATAAATAATCTATGCTGACTTATTTCACTTTAAATTTGCGACTGCCAAGCAGCGCTACCTCATTTCCCTACTCCTGAAAGACTATGTTATACTTTTTGGCATCCTTTCTCCTCTCTCCTCAAACTTCTCATGGCTCTTCCTGCACTGTCCTTCTCAGCCAGTAACCTTGATTCTAGGTCACTGAGATGAAAGGAATAATCAGAAGACATTTCCACATTCTGCCTGGACCCTACCCACCAGCTACATGCAACAACATATCTGTGCTCTGACTTCCCTCCTGTGGTTACAGAGGAACTGTCCATGCTCCCAGCAAGAGCCAACCTCTCCACTTGTGCACTTAGCCGCACTCCTTGTCACCTAACTCAAAGATCTCAGCACAGCAAGTTTCCTCTCTCTCACTTACCAGCAATATTTCTTTCCCTTATCAATTATTCCCATCCATCTTATAGCTGCCATCTTAAAAACAAACAAACCCAAACACCTCTCGTTTATTCTACATCCACTGACAACTATGACCTTATTCTCTGTTCCACTTTCCAGCCTGACTCTTTAAGAGTTGTTTCTACATGCTATCCCCAGATGCTCTCCTCCCATTCTCTCCTGAGCCTGCTATATCATGCTTTCACCAACACAGCTCTCACCGGAGGTCACCTACGCCCTACACACTGTTCAATTGAGCAGTCAATTCTAAGTCCTCAGTTTACTTATTGAATAGCAGCATTGCAAACAGCTGATCAGCCATCACTCTCAAAGCACTTTTCCCGCCCCATTCCAAAACAACACATTCCCTTGGTTTTCCTCTGAATCACTGGTTATTCCTTCTTAGTCATTTTATTGCTTCCTCCTCAGCTCTCTGGGTTCTAAATCAGGGGTCAACAACTTTTTCCGCAAAGGGGCAAATAGTAACTATTTTAAGCTCTGCAGTTCATGAGCTTTCTGTCATAAATACTCAACTATGCCTCTGTTGTACAAAAGCTGCCATAGATAACACATAAACGAATGGATGTAAGTTTGGTGACCACACCCTAAATATTTCTAGGACCCAAGGGGTTAAGTCTCAGACCCCCTTCTCTTCTCTATCTATACATATTTCCTAGGTGATCGCATATCATCTCATTGCTTTTGATACCATGTATGTGCAGATGACTCCCAGATTTAAATCCCTAGCCTAGACTACTCCCCTGAACTCCATGTTCAACACCAACTAAACTTTCAGTTGGGTGTCAAATAGCGTTTCAAACTTAACATATCCAAAATGTACTGATTTATATCTGCTCAAACCTGCTCCAGTTACAGATTTCCTCATCTAAGAAAATGGCAACACCATTACTTTTGTGGGCCAGGACAAAACCTTAGAGTAATCCTTGAATGAATTCTGTTATACCCATATCCAGCTAGTCAACAAATCTTTTTGGCTCTACATTTTCAAACTATCCAGAATCCCATCACTTCTTACCACTTCCCTGTTTCCGTCTGATCCAAGGCAATACAAGTTTTCACCTGGATTCCTGTAATAGCCTTTGAACTTGTCTCTCTGCTTTTGGTCTTGCCCCTTTACCATCTGTTCTCAACCTAGCAGCCAAAGTGAGAACTAAACCCTAAGTTAGACAATAACACTGCTCTTTTCAAATCCCTCTGTGGCTTCCCATCTACTACCAATAAAAGTCCTTACAGTGATTCAGGAGCCTACATGATGGCATCCCCTGTGACTTCTTACATCATCTCCTTCTTCCTCTACTCATGTCACTCACCAAAGATGTCAGAAGTGCTTCTGCCTGACCCCCTCTGCCTGGAATACTTTCTCTTACTAGCTCCCTTACCTCCATGAAGTCTTCACCAAAATGCCACCTGTCAGTAAGGCCTTACCTCCCTACGCTGTGTAAAGCATCAACCTTCTCCACTGCCAGCAGTCCCGTCCCCTACCCTGGCCTTATTTTCCCGATAGAACTTTTCACCACTTACTTACTTTTCTTTCTTTTTTTAAAATTGTCTCTCTCCTCCAATCAGATTTTAAGATCTAAGAAGGCAGGGTCTGTTCTCTGTTGTGTAATTTCAGCTGAATCCCCAATGCCTAGATTTCTGCCTGGATATAGTGGCCCTCAATAAATATTTGTTGGATGAAGCATAAATGGTTTTCGAAATTCTACCCTGTGACCTACTGGGGCAATAGAAGAGACTAATGGACAAACAATAGCTACAGTAAACTATAGGTCCAAGGGTTTCAAGTGAACCAAATTCAGAAAACATATTACATGCATTTTTAGACATACACACAGATACCTTCGTATTTCAAAATGATAAAAATGATCAGCATCCTGATCAGTGCTGACAATTACATCTTAAATAAATTAGTTAAAACTCTAAAAACAAAATAAAATAAAACTTAAAGGGAGTCTTAGTCACTGACTTATTTTTAAGAATTTTTTTTTAAAGAATGCTTAGCGTCTAAGTAATACCATTAAACTATTCTACCAAAAAGCTATTAAAACAAATGATCGGGGAAATGGCTACCTATGCCCCCTCATCTAAAAGGCAAGATCGCATGCACAATTATAAACAGCACGCATTTCCCCAAAAGTCTTTGTTGTGATGAGAACTAAATTGGGCTAAGACGAAAATCAGAGGTCCTGGAAATAAGCTAGAATGATGTTACTTGGTGCCTTCCGTGATCTCAGCAGCAGTGGTCCTGATTAAATTTGAGGCTTCTGAGATAAATGAAACTGCTCATTTCAATAACTAGGAGCCAAAAACAAGATCTGTTTTAGATAATACCCAGGGTGATGCTTTGTCTGCTGTAGACTGTGCTTTTGATTCCAGAGGGACCAAAAGACAAAGGGGAAGCAGTCACTCTTGTTTGACAAGTTACAACAGGTAAATTGTATATGGGCTGCTAGCTCACAGCTCATGAGATCTAATCAGCAGGGCTTACCTATCATGTCTCCTTGCTCATGAATCATCATTCCCAAATCTTTAAATATTTCATTAATATCCATAATATCCGCCTAAGAGAAAAAGACACATATTATTATAATCAGAAATTCAGTCTCTGGTTCACAAAAGGGGGGGCGGGACCCAAACCACCACTCATACATACTTAATACACAAATTTTGAAAATACCAGAAAATTATGTTACTATAAGTAATCCCAAGTAAGTAGACCTTGAATAACAGTAACCAGTTCTCTAAAATAAGTCCGTGACATTCAAAATATCAAGCAAGGCAGGATGGAAATGAAAGATGTACATCAGGGAAGGGCTGTGGTTAATAAGTTTATGTTATACAATCTGATTGGTTTTGTTTGCACAAGCAATATTTCCTTACAAGGGTATAAAATATTTCTGTTATATTTCTAGTAAAAATGTATTAATCAATTTGACAATGTAAAAGAATAAAACATTAGGTGTAGATTTAAAGTCTCACATTAATAAATTTAAATATGCAATGGAATAGTGATGGATAAAGAAGGTAAAATTTACTTTTCCTCAATATATGATAATTATTATTTTACCAGATTAAAGAGTAAAAACAAAATATTTTATTCAGGAGGGGTGGGGCAATTTGCATTTTCATCCTATGACTTAGTTTCCCCACTGTAAAGTGGCAACGATAATGACATAGTTAATCACATCATAGAGTTTTTATGAGAACAAAATGAGACAATTAAGATAAAGAGTTTATGGGCTGGCCGAGTGGCGCGTTGGTTAAAAGCTGGCTTGGGACGCCAGCTCTGAGCAGCAGGGCCCCAGTTTGGATCCCACATGAGGGCCAGTGACACTGCCCTCTGCAGCTAAGATGCTGAACAACAGCTCGACCTGGAGCTGGACCACCATGAGTTGCTGGTGACGGCGTAGGCACAGCCCTTGCTGCAGTGGGCTGCCGTAAGCTACCATGAGTGGCCGTCAGCCAGCGTGAACGGCCAGCATGCTGGTGACCGATCTGCCTCACCCGGGAAGAGCACAATGGTAATACCAACATGGGCCAGTGAAGCAACGTCCTCCACAACTAGACTGAAGAACAAAAGGACAGCAACTTGTCTGTTCCCCTTCCCCGATTCCCCAATGCTGTTCCCCTCCCCCAATTCCCAAATAAAATCTTTAAACAAAAAAAAAGGTAGTTTATTACATAGTGCTTGGCACATGGAAGTCCTCAATAAACTGTAGCTATTGTTAGCTATTAGTAGCCCACCCTGGAGGGAATAGGCAGGTGCCATAAGAACTAAGGGTTTAGATCGCTTTGATGTCATAAACACACTAAAGAGAAAAAAAACACTTTTCAAGCCCTGGTAAAAATTCTTCATGCAGATGTAATGTGTATCAAGTGTCCTGGAAGCCATCCAGACTCACTGAACAGACATTTATCTCTAGATTGTTATTTTTCTTAATGCTAAGGTGACCTGAGATGACTTAACAAAATTAAAAAAAAAAAAAAAAAAAAGAGTGGAGAAAAGTATGTTTTCTCATCCTAGCACAAATTCTAAAGACAGTATTTATTTTTAAAGGAATTATTCTAATTTATATAAAAAAAGCTACCAAATTGATATATTTATTTAGTTTTCTTTCTCAACCCCTCTCCTAGCATTATCTAAGCCTCTTCAGGACAAACTCACTAAGAACAGAGCAGGGGTCCAACTCTACAATGTAAAGCTTACTTCAAGTTGCCGGATAGAAGACTCTCTCTCATGAATAAGGCGAAGGTCATCCTCTGTAATTTCATCATCTTGCACCTGCACTTGAGGTTGAGTTTGGCTAACAAAAAGAAAAAAAATGGGAAAAATAAAGACGGTATTACAACAGGGCTTCCTTCCTATTTAAGAAACACTAAGTTGAATATTTTTTCTTCGAAGTCAGACAATTGCTCATTTAAATTTTGAAAATATTACAGAAACATTAGTCAATTTTTATTCATGTTTCATTTCACTAATACTAAAAGTTATTATTTAATTAATGAAAGCTATCTCTGGCAGCCAGGTATTTCTCATTGGCTGACTTAAACCTCACATAAAGGAATGTTTTATATCAAATAATAATTAAGTCAATATTTATTTGGAAAATAATTATCTATAAAGTATTATTCCTGTATCAAATATGTTTATATATTTATGTATTTTACAATAAGTACTGATTTCAAAATTTTCTCAAGTTTATTATTTGTTTTGTATTTACAAGTAACTCAGGATCGTCATGATATAAAATACTGGAAACTTTAATTCTGTTCCAGGGATCATAATGTATAAAATGTATTTGAGAAAGTATCTTTTGATCTGTATAATGTTTTATACTTCTTACCTTTCCCAGGATACAAGATTCCTTTCTTTTGAGCTCTCCTCAGGAAAACCACCCTGAATTATTTAGTAATAGAACAGATTGAGAAGGGGCAAAGAAAAAACACACAACACATTTTCCCTAGAATAATCTAGACTGATTTATAGATGCATGTGAATACACATGTAAAGAAAAAAAAATTTTATCTAATATTTTTGGTCAACTACTTCAAGTAGTAATAAAATATCCTAAGATGACAAGGAAGAAATTCATTAAATATTCCCAAGAGCCAAATAATTTCTATTTAATTAAAATGTAACATAGTCTTGGAAACTCTATATTAAGGAACAAGAAAACAACTTGTGATAGCTTCTAAGGGAATTGGAAATTAGATTAAGTCAAAATTCCATGCTAAATTATCCTTTCGTTCATTTTCTACAGGTTATATTTCTCTAGCTGAATATTCTTCAATATTTGTACAATATATTCATTCACTGTTGATTTCCCCTATCTTTACACAACCCCGGAGTAATGTGCTTTGCTATACTAGCACAAACACCAAGTAAGAGCTTTGAATTCAAATAAATATAGAAATATTACTTAGGATTTGACCTCTAATCTTTTCTGACAAAATATTTCTACATTTTTATATAATCTGTAATCTTCTAGTTAATGACATGGACAAAATAACCACAATAATACATAACTATCATCCTTCATAAAAACTGAGCAGAAACATCTGAAAATAAATATTCAAATACTGATTTCCCAGCTATTCACAGATCTTTATGACTTAAACATGGCCTTTTAACAGATCCCCAGAGAATATTGTTTATTTTCACAATGCCTTTTTAAATACTTACAGATACTCTGGAACTGGCTCGCACTCGAGCAACAAACTCTTTCTCTTTCTCAGCAGCTTGCCTCTGGACCTTCTGAAAGTTTGTCAGTGATGTTGTGAACTCAGCTACTAGGCGGTCCTTCTGTATTTTCCTTTGACGCTAGAGGAAAAGGGAATAAAAACCTACTAGAATCAAGCTGTGAAGTTCTATAGAATTTGCAAAAGTTGTTTCACCACTAGCTGCTCTTTATTTAATTCTGAAATTTTCACTCACTCTCCAACTACAGGGCCTTACTAATTAATTTGCAATAACATTTTGACAACTGCGTAAATTTCCCTTGAGGCAAAGGTCCATAATGCTGAATTTCTTACCTCATGTTTTCATCCTAAAATCTGGGCCATGATTTTGAGGTCATTTTAAAGTACGTTTTTTTGTTTGTTTTTAGGAAAATAAAACCTTATACTCTTACGTAAGTAATAATGTCCACTAAGTGAGCAAGGAAATATGTGCCCCTAGGAAATGTGACATCTTGAACGAATGTGCATGCTACATGGAGTCAGTTCTGGAAGGGCAGGAAACAATTACTCAGGAAGCATTTTCTGAGCACTTACTTAATTATGGGTCAGGGCAACTGCATGGAAATAATTTCTGCTTTACTGAACCACAGGATACTACCTGGGCAATTAAATACAGTTTCGTGTTCTCTGAACTAAACTCAAATAAAATTCCCTACCCCCACCCCTAATTTCCTTTCCAGCCTAATAGTTCAAACTACTACAATGCATTTGATCTCTTTCACATTCAGCACATCGATAATGTTTTAAAGCTTGATACCTGTTCACTGGGGGTGGTGGGCAGAGATCCAAACTCTTTAATGTACTTATCTGTTTCTTTGGCAAGTTGGTTAGTATACTGCTGCTTCTGTTGCCTAAAGTGAGAAAACACACATTATAGCCAAAGAACTAATGATATATTTCTTGAAGCTACAACTCTGTCACTTGAATCAACCCTGATAAACAGTCTTATAAAAATCACTGTTTTATAGACTGGTTCCAAATTTTCTATATGAAAATAAATTTTTCAGGTTCTATTCTTTCGTAAGTATTGAGCAAATATTACATGAAAAGTTCTTTAATCACACAGGGGGAGAACTAAGCTTGAGAAGTAATTATCAATAGCCATTTAGAAAGGAAGATGATTTAAGCCAGTATGAGACTGTGAGATGTCTGAAGTTTGAGATATGGGGGGTGTGGAAGCCTTTTATCTGCATCCCACAGTTGGGATATACTTGAGTAAGTAAAGAGGATTTGTTGCCTTAAACTTTGCTCAGTGCTCAAGTCCTAAGGTACATCTGGCCTCGTATTTCTCTACCTGGGTATTTATATCCTATAGATACTTTAAAATAACAACAACAAAAAGAATAGAGGGGAAGAGGTAGTAATAAGTTACACTACAAATTTACTATTATTTTTGGTTGCTGTAGGAAAAAAAATAGCACTTCCCCATAAATGGAACAGAACGCAATAAAAGAAGTAAATTATATCGGTATCTATAGCTATCTTGCTAGCTAGCTCACAAAGTAAAAAGATTTCTAAAGAACTTGACACCAAAAAGCTTGTATTAATGTGATGCTTTATAGGTTGGTTATAGCAATGGTACCTCTCATATATATTATCTCTCATTTAAACACATATTAGTCACACTTAGGGTCCTCTAAAAATGAAATACTATTTAAGACTATGTTTAAATATAGATATCTGTATTTGATTGATAAGGAAGAATTATAACCTATTTGAGTACCCTATTTTTAATATACTTTTAAATCTTTAGAAAACATAATTAAAATTCTAAAAATAAAAGACTTTAAGGATGTCTACATATTCAGAATTGCAACTGTTAACCTTAGCAAAATACTGTAACTATTAAGAATTATGTGTTTCTATTCCATTTTACTTTAATAAATGATGGTTTATTATTTAGATTAGTGGCATTTTTATCACCCTGACATCTATATACTATAGAAAAATACAATATAAATTAGAGATAAATGTAAATTCCTCAAATTGTACTTCATAAAAAATATGATTACCTATCTTTTAATTTCTTCCTCTACATTTTTTTTCCTTCTATAGCTAATGCTGTTTGACATATCACTTATTACATATATGTTACTTGAAAATTTGTAGCTGTAACAGCAGTGAACTACGATTTAAAATTCAAGTTCAGAATGATGTTGGGCAAATCATCAAACCCCAGACAGACATGTTTTCCTTATGAGCAAAATGGAAACAGTTCTTTTGATCTATTGATCTCAATCCAATTTTATAAGGTTCAGATGAGAAAATGTATAAAAACAATCTAATATCTATAACACCACAAAGTATTATTGCTGGTCTTCTAACAGCATATTAATTTACAGAAACATGTATTATATAACTTCATTATGTCATTTTTTTCTAAACAGATGCTTTCTGAAATTCAAATATGTAGCTATAAGCTTTTGGGGGATAGTTCGTAAGATATGTATTGGATCTAAACCAAATAAAAATCTGGTCACTGTAACACTGTAGGAATTGTTTGCTATGGGAAGTAAATCACATACATACACAAACACACACACACATGCACACATAGAAGCTTAGAGTACCATTTTTCAAAAGCCACCAAAAACAACCTATTTAAAAAGTATATAAGAAAAGTAACTAAAGAAGTCCTGCTTTGATAAATTAAGCCAGATCTCTAAGACAAAAAATAAAAAATAAATATACAATCTCCCTACTCTGGAAAGGAAAAAACTTATACAAAAGCTTGATACAAATGAGGTAGCAGAAATACCTTATTAATTTTCCATTGTTTTTCCCAGTAAACATAACACTACACACTATCAAAGTAACATAACAATAATTGTATTTTCCCATTCTTTCTTTTTTTTCTTTTTTTTTAATACTTACAGCTGTTGCCTCAGTTCAGGTGAATCTTGAGGTGTTCCAAGTTGATTCAGAGTCCTCTGTATTTCCACAGCTATTAAAATGGAAAATAAATGTATAATTGCTACAAATGTTAGGGTAACAGAAATTACACTGAAAATTAATATAAGCAATTGGGCAGATAGAAAAAGAGAAAAACAAAGATAAATACAGAAAACATTAACTGAGAGAAAAGAAATAAATGGTTTATTTTAATCTAATTGGTGACAATGAATTAATTTTCAAGAGAAAATTGTGTAGGTGCATTATCATATGAAACTGCATATCAGTTTTAATACTCTCTTATCAGATTTAATACAAGGGCACATAGACTTTTGCTTTACTGGCATAAAAATCGTGAGAAAAATAATTGTAATAATTTACTTTATATTCCAATGAATAATAATTCAATGAAATATAAAGTAAATGAATTATAGCTAATAAACAAGGGAGAAATAACATTAGAAAACATCATTTTTCAATTATCCTGTAATAAGTGATTCAAGTAAGGATTATCAAAGGATGCTAGAACCACACGACCTCAAATTATCACCACATAGATGACATCAATTATAAAATAATGAACTTTACCATAGATAAATTTGTGGCTTAAAACAAATGATCAAAGTTAGAACTACCAATGGTACAAACTGGCACATGATGCAGTAAGAAACTCACAATATGACCTATGCATTTTCCTCACCAAAATACTTGACTCCATCTAATCATGAGAAAGAAATCAGACCAAGCTAGATTGTGGGATAATCGACAAAACAACTAGCCTGGACTTTTTAAAGGCCTATATCATATACACACATACACACACACACACACACACACACACACACACATACACACACACACACACACACAAAGCAGGAGAGCTTTCTAAATTAAAAAACTGAAAAACCCCAAATAATAAAACACACAATTGGTAATATATGATTTTTGACTCTGCATCAGAAAAACAAAAATGCTATAAAAAAAATTGTGGGGACAATTGGAGGAATTGAAATTTGAATCTGGAGGTAGCACTATCAAACAAAAGTTGAAAAATGTCAACAACTTGGTGAACACAGGTGAAGGGTATACAAAAAGTTCACTGTACTTTTACTTTTCTGTAGGTTTGAAATATTTAAAATTAAAAGTCAAGGGTTTAAAATTCATGCTAAGCTCATAATCCAGAAATCTATGACTACGGTAAAAAAAAAAAAGACAAAAAAAAGAAGGCTCTTTACAATAAGGAAGAGACCTACAGTTTCATGTATGTGTGTACACAAATAAAACATCAAGTAGAAATAAGTCGAAAATCCATCTCAAAGTACTTTCACATTTCCAAGAATTAGAGAAAAATAATCCAACCCCCCATTCTTTACATTTAAAATAAGTGGTTTATTTATATAGCTTAAATGCTTTTAAATAGTCATTATTTATTTATGAAATCAAGGGAATAACTGTATTTCAAAACACAGGATAACTTTTGTTCACTGAGGATGATGTAATGAACACTGCTTTCAAGTCAAAGCTGAAAAATATAACTACTGAGAAGGAATCATATAGCAATTGCTAACCATTCAGCTAGTTTCAGAGGAATTTCTTTTTCCTTTTATTTTGGCAGATTTTTCTTTTGTAGGGTGGACAATTCTTGTTTGCTGTTTTTACCTTATGGCTGATTGCAATTCATTATATATGTCCTTCTCAACTTCAACAGATTTCCTTGGACTACCTTACAAGAGTTTAAAACTTTTAACTTTTTTTAAAGTATGTTAATAAGACAAACTGTAGTGTAGGCCTCTATAGTATAAAGACAGGCATTTATCTCATCCCTAGAGGGTTCTTGTCTTTTAAACACATTATACTAAGTGAGAAAAAATAAACTGTTCAATAACTGACACCAGGAAAACTCACTAATCATTTGGGGGTTAGAGAACCCCAGCTTACCTCATGTAGCAAAATAAACCTGTAATACATTATTATTGAAACATTAAAACTGAAACCATTAAACTGCTACATAAAACTATAAAAAAGTATTTATTACATGATCTTATTTATGATCTTGGAGTGAGGTATAAAATATTATCTGAGTGTGACACAAAACTAAAACCATGGAGGAAAATATGACAAATGGACAACAAAAAAATGTTTACATGTTATATGAAAAATATGTATCTGTTACAAGTATATATAAGGAACATATATGTAATATGTATATATTCATAAGAAAAAATATGTGTAGTGTGATGAGCAAAGGGATTAACATCCCTAATATAGAAAAAACTCCTACAAACTGGTAATTAAAAGAAAAATAGCCTATAAAAAAAGGGACAAAATATATCCTCTTGAAGTTTACAATAAGCAAATAATCAAATAAGAAATTCAACTTCACTGATAATCAACTTTACACATATCAGACTGGTAAAAATCAAGAAACATAAGCAGGCAAGAATATAATTATTCTTCAAAAGCCTTACAAACAAAAGATAGAGAGACATAGATAAGAAGGGGCAATATCAATGATGTATGAGGAACTAGAGATAAGTGAGCAAAGGTCAGAGAAACCAGTACAAAAAATTAACCAAGAACAGAAACTTTAATAATGTTCACTGAAAAAATGAATAGTAAAAAAATGGTTAAAAAGTGTATCAATCCTGGAAAGGATAAATAACTTTAAAGTATGAATGCTATATAAAATTGTTCAGCCACTAAACAGAATTAAGTTGGGCCGGCCGAGTGGCGCGTTGGTTCAGAGTTAGCTTGGGACGCCAGCTCTGAACAGCAGGGCCCCGGATGGGATCCCACATGAGGGCCAGTGACACTGCGCCCTCTACAGCTACGATGGTGAACAACAGCTCGACCTGGAGCTGGGCTGCCATGAGTTGCCAGCGACAGTGTAGGCTGCAGTGGGGCGGCAGTGGGTTGCCATGAGCTACTGTGAGTGGCTGGCAGCCGGCGTGAGCGGCTGTCCATTGGCTGGCGAGAGACTGCCTCTCCTGGGAAGAGCACAATGAAAATACCAACATGGGCCAGTGAAGTGACGTCCTCCACAACTAGACAGAAGAACAAAAGGACAACAACTTGTCTGTTCCCCTCCCCCAATTCCTCAATAAAATCTTAAAAAAAAAAAAAAAAGAATTAAGTTGACCTGCTTCTAATAGGCCCAGTGGGAGCCTAAATCCACCAAGTCGTTTTTCCCTAGGTTTTTTTTTTTTAACAGACATACTCAGTAAGCCTTGTTTTCATCCTTTCTGTCTGAGTAAGGGCTTTAGGGAACGGAAGAGATCACTGGACGCCTCTGGGGGCTCTGCACTCTAACAAAACAATAAACCAAGAGCAGCTCCTATTCCTGTGACACTGCTCAGAAACAACACCAAAGACCTAAGTAGCTCAGAGTGATGACGCCTCGCCTATTCCCATGTAACTGGCCTGTCTAGAGGGCGCAGAAGGCAAAATAGTCACGGTGGCTAGCAGAAGCTTATTCAGATGGTGCCTCCAATTGCAATGCTCTTAAATATGGGATCTATTTCTTGGAACAAATCATCACAATCTCTGGCACCTTGTATAAACCTGCTGATATGATAAATTTTGCTCTAGCCTAAAAAAACAGGACATATGAGAAGAAGTTTGCTTTCAAATGGACAGGACAGCAGTGAGCCTTAACAGACTTATTTCAGTTATACACACTCTATTTCTGTAGTACAAGCTGGTTTCCAAGGATATTGATAATCTCCTGTAGGACACTACACTAGTCCAACACATTGTTTACATCTGCTTTTAGGGTCTGAAAAGCAAGCAGCAATATGTACTCTTAGGTGCCCTGGAAGGATGTAAGTATGCCAGCAGGTGGAAGATAAATCCCATAAAAATACAGGGCCCTCGGTGAAAAATCTTGGCCCATTAATCTATATGGATTGTTGACAAGCTCTTGCAAAGTAAATGATAAACTGCTTTTCTGTGCAGTCTCAATACAAATAGGGAAAGTGCTGGGTGAGAGCTATGCGGCTCCGACACACTTTACTGAATGCCCCAAGAGGTTGCCGGCTCAGGCTTCAACTCCCCCAAAGAAAAGGCTAGCCAGCTAGTTCAAGTGGCCGTACAAGTTAACTCTACAACTTGGCTTTTAGTGATCTGGTTGACCCAGTGGTAACTCAAGTGACAGTGTAATATCGGGTGCTGGATAAAACTAGTCACAAGTCTCAACAGAAAAAAAACATCTCAGTCCCTTAGAATCATGAAGCAAACCAATGTTATCCTTTTGAGGAAGTCTTGGTCTTGCTACTGAGCCCTGGATAGAAAGCAAACAGTGGTATACGAGGTAACCAAGCAACCTGAGCTGCCCACTATGCATAGGTGTTATGGAACCTTGTCAGTATATCTTTCTACATTTTGTTCTACGTATGTCAGCCAGCCTGCCCCTCACCCAATTCCTATAGCACTTGTTCAGTGTGATAATAAGCTAACAATTGAGGAAAAAAAGCCACATGTAGGCTCACCAACATGGACTTACCCTTTCTTAGACTAACATGATTAGTGGCAATGTCATATGCCAATTTGCAGCAACAGCAATCACAAGTAAATATATGACATGGCACCGTTCCTGGGGTATCAGCCAGCCAGTGGCGAGGCGATTACACTCCTTCCACCTTGGTGGAAGCAGAATCTTATATTCACTGAAATAGTAACACTGTAGATTTTATTATGCTTCCTCTACTCCCCTCACCCCAAGACTCAACCAGATTCCTAATGCATGGATTAGCCACAATCATGGTATTCTACACACCAGTGCTTCTGAGCAAGATACTCACTTTACAAAGACAAAAAAATTAACGTATCTTCCAAGGACAACGGGAGTCACTGCTCTGCACTGTACTCCATTCTAGAACCTGCTGGACTTCTAGAATGTTCAGTGGTCTCCTGAAGACTCAGTGATGGTGTCACCTATGAGACAGTATCTTGGAAAGTTGAAGAGCTGTCCTACAAGATCTTCATGGTCTCAAAGAACCACCACTCCAGGGAGCTGTTTCACCCACAGCCAGAAAGCAAACTTAGACTGGGGAACTAAGGGGTGAAAGTGAAGACAAATACCTCACATTCACACCTGCTGACCCATTTGCCAATTTTCTTCCATCCCTGAGGTGATTTAGGGACAACATCCATGCAAGGAATGAAACCATGTCTCCACCTGAGGAGAAGCTGAGATTGCACCTGCCCATCTGGGGCCAGGAGAGTATAATGTCACTGACTGAGGTCATTATTAAGGGGAAGTACGGTTATGCCCATGCCAACACGAGAAGGAAACGTGTAAATAAATTTGAGGATGAAAGGAGAACTGACTCTGGTTGGTGAACACACAATGTGATATACAGGTAACATGTTACAGAATTGTACACTTTTGAAACCCATGTCATTTTACTAACCAATGTCATCCCAATAAATTTTTATTTAAAAAAATCAATAACAAAAAGGTAAAATATAAATAAATAAATAAATAAATAAATAAATGTGAGGCGATTAGCTGGAGGGAACTAGCTAACACTCCCATCTATAATCACAAATGTTAGAATCGTACAGCATGTGAGCAGGGTCCACGGGGACCCAGGTTTGAACATCCGGGTCACTCCCAATAGCCAAGGTGTTGAATGAAGGCTTAAGGAACACAGGATGGTTACTCAGGTAGAAAAGTATTCATAGGAACTGCACCCTTGTTTCCAGCTGTAGAGCGGCAACAATAGACAGCAAAGAGGTTTCTAGGCAGATGACAAACAGGATGGTCACATAGAAAAGACTGACAAGCATTCTCAGTTTCTCCCAAATCAGGTCTAAAGGGTTTCATTTCATTATCTAGTCTGGGGTATTGTGAATTTATGAGATAGTCATGTTTAATTTTAATTGGCATATGTCCAACTTTAAAGGAAAAAAACTCATGGAACATGAAAATTCTTTACATAATCATAAACAGTTTATTGAAGAAAAATTTACCTAATACATGGCGATAAGGATTAAATTAAGATGCACCTCAATAAGAATACAATGAACAAACTATTTTTACATTATTCACAATTTGGAACTACTTGCACCATTACTTGTAAAGAGGCGACTTTAAAGACTATATTACATTTTTTATAGCATAAAGAGAATACTATACAAAACATCCAAAAAAGGTGTATTGTTATTTTTAAAAACCCACAGTCCCCTTTCTGTTCCACGGGGGTCTGCTGCCATCTAGTGGATTGCTTTAAAAATGCCTCAGAGCAAAGAAAACATGTATATATAGTCATAAAACTGTAGGCAGCTGTTGATGTCAGAGGCCATGCAGTGTGACAACCTGTAGGAGTCCACCAGGGAACAGGGAGGACGCTGTGTGACCAGTGCGCGTGGCGGGCTGTGGGGACCAGCCCTAACAGGCACACACAGCGCTTTCAGAGCGCTGTCTCCATATAACTGAGAGCGGAACACAGCTATCCTCTCTTTTAGCACAAAAGATCTCTGTTGCAAAACCCAAAAGAACTCAGTTGTAAGAGCCAATCCTAGAAAAATTAATGGTTGGTAAAATCCTCGGACAAGCGATTTTGAGATTTTGACTCAGCCTGGCTCACACCACACTGAGAAATACGTAGAGTCTAATGCTGACCAGCAGGCAGCCTTGGAGCCAGACAGCCTGATTAGGAAGCCTGACCTCACTTCTTCCTGCTGCTGACCTTGGCCGACTTCCCTCATCTCTCCAAGCTATAACTGCCTCAACAGTCAAACGGAGACAAAAATCACTTCCTTCTCAGTTATCATGAATTTCAACTGAGAACAATGTATGTCAGCACCTTGGCCTGGTTAGTAAGAGCTCAATAAATGAGAACTAACAGTATGAACTGTCTTATTTTTTCTCCTGAAAGTCAGAAATGAACAATAAGAATATTCTTATTAACATAACTAACTACTGTGAACCATGCTTTAGGAAGGTACTAAAGCTTCATTTCTGACATAGTTATGACAACTGTAGAGATGATGATAAATATCAATTGACATGAGATTGTTATATCCCATATTTAGGAGGGAAGTCGGCTACCTGACAGTGACAAGTATCTAATAATTAGTAGTTCCATACAAGTGATATAATTGAAGCTGAACTAGAAAAGAAAAAGACAAATAAATACTAAAAGAAACAAACTCTGTTTTAGACTCACCTCTTGCTTCATCTAGTAAACCCTCTCTACCTGTTTTAAACAGTGGTTTGGAGAATTACAAGAGATGATATACACAAAAACTGGTACGTTGACTATAATTAGAGAATGATTAGGTTAGGCAAAGTACAAGGTACACCGTACAAGGTGCACAGGATAATACAGCACAAGGAAATACCTATAGCTAGTTGAAAATAAGTATCAACACAAAAAGGTTCTAAGAAAAAAAATCAAGTGAACTCGGTCTATTTCATATATCAAGAAAAAACAAGTGCATATAATTCCAAAAAGCACATCCCAAGTAGAGAAACTCCCTAGAGAATCTGGAAGAAAGCTACTAAAACAATCATGGGATTTTTTCCAAACAGGCTCTATCTCATGCTCTGTCTTGTGACCTGAACAAGAGAGCTTATTTTCTTTGTGGGTAAAAGAACTGACGCAAATTATGGAGAGGAGCAGGGGTGGGGAGGAAGATGAAGGATCTTCTAAAGGATGCGTCTGGAGTGGAGACGAGCCTCCGGGGCCCAAGCCCACAGGTTTGCCGTGCTCTCCTCCGCTGCACGCGAACACCTGCAGGCGTCCCCTGCTTCCGCAAAGCAATCTCAAATTTAGAACATGCTTAATTTTAAATTTCTCATTGGTTTTATTCCTAGATACTTCAAAGGTATAAAGGCATTCAGGTTAACAAAGTGGAATTTAGGGCATCTTAAAGCTATTGTAGACTAAGAAAGGGTTAGATCTGAAGGCATAGTTCTTGAAAATAAAGGACAAAAACAAGTCATTTGACAACTATACATAAACACTTTGGATTTCTAAGATGGCCAGAACACAGCAAACTCTCTCTTAGCAAAGATATTCAGTCCTAACATTTGCTCACGCAGACCTGCTCGGTTTACTGGCTGAGCCTCTAGAGGACGTGGCCCCTTGAGAAGGTGAGCTGTGCAGGCAGCAAACACAGGTCAGGCCTTGGTGAAGCAGGCTCAACACCTGCCCCTGGAAGAACACGTGTATCCAGGGATCCCCTTTGCCTCTTAAGGCATGTTCAAAGGAGACGATGCTTCATTATCGTGTTCTTGGAAATAAGGTTGTACAGTCATTGGTGCCTCCACCATATGGTTCTTGCGAAGAAAACCAACTGACCTGTGTGAATTTTACAATATGCAACAGACCGATGCTCTTAGCAAAATTAGGTTTTCAAAAATGTGAGAACATGACAAAATGGCAGAACCACATATTGTTCTCTCTTCAAGACTTTCTCGAACGTGCCGCTTGAAGACCAGTGAGTTTTCGACAGTTTTATTTTAAAAACTGAACGACTTATGATTGTAAAGCATTTTATTATGTTTTCTGAAAACAGTTGTTCTTAGTTTGCTTATGCAGGGTCCTGCCTTACTGTTTCTCTTTATTTATGGCAGAATGTATGGAATCTGTTTTGTAGTTTTAAATTTTAAAACAATCCTTTATAAAATAAAGGACCTCAAAAACAGAGATAAGGACAGTGAGGTGACGCCTCGCTCCATCAGTTCTCCAACCTTCTGGCCCCTTCTCGGCCCACCTGGTCGAGAAGGTGCTTTCCTGTCACCTGCCAGATGGCCCAGGAAGTCTCCTCTGGCTCCCAGAGCAGCCCAGTGTTGACCATGCCATGAAGTTCACCTCCAGTTTATAAGGCAGTGACTCCCAAACTGTCACCTTAGTCCTGATTTCTGATCAGTTCTATCTGCCAAGACTCAGATGTTGCTAAAACACTGAAAATGGATTTCAGTTTCCTATAGGAACATGTTACAAATTTGTTTCTAAATCGTCCCTCTTCTTTCCTCCTCAAGTCATACAGAACAAGGGAGTGGAGGTGAAGGAAACCCATCAAAGTTACATTTTCAGAACAATTAAGACAACAAAAAAATCTGAAAAATGTGTACATGTGGCCAAAAGCAACAGCAAAGGGCAGCTCCTGAGTGGGAAGCCCTATGTGTGGGGTAGGGAACAAGGGGGGTTTGCAGAGGGGAGTTAGTGGGGGCAGGGCTCCAGAAGTCACCAGCAAATAGCCACTTCCAGAGGATAATCGCACTCTGAATGGGACCAGAAGCAGGGCTGAGAAGAAACGGGACTCTACCGGGGAAGGTGGGAAGGCAAGGCGTGGGCCACACTCACCAGGGCACCACAGGCTGCTGATCTCTGAAAGGGTCATCTTTCTCTAAGGGGAGGCAGATGCCTTAGAAAGAGGTGGCTGTGCATCTTGGGGCCAGTGGAGTGATGGGGGCACATCAGGACTGGAGGGGAAGCCCTCCTACCCGAGGCTGGGTTCTGAGAGGCCCAGGGGAGAGAAGTAGTGCCTCAGGGCAGGACAGAGAAAGGAGTCCTTGAGCAGAGAAAATGGGCACTTCCCTCTCTTCAGCACTCCCCTGCCAGGAATATCAAACTCATTCTACTGACTAACAAAAAAAAAAAGAAGATATAGCAACCACATAAAATAATATAAAAAAATAAATTATAGAAAAGAACAGCAAATTCCCTACAAAGAAAATGCAGCAGGAAAAAAAATGTTTCCACGAAGCAGAAAAGGTGAAAATTATAACCCAAAATAGCACCGTAATTTTGTTTTTAAGCTCAATGAGGCAACTGCAAAAAGAGATCACAAAAGATCTCACAGATGACATGGACGGATAATAGGCACCCTCCAAGTGGAAACTAGAAGGACTCGGGAAAGAAAGGCCAATTCAGGACTAAATGACTAAATGACATGGAGCACAGGGAAGGGAGATACAGAAAGAATGAGCCCCATCGTCACCGCCCATTACAGCTGTGGTCATTTTGGGTCGCTTAGGCCACCACCTCACACACACACTTTCTGATGGTTTTAGCTCCAGGCTCACAGTCACTTCAACTCCTGTCTCAATTCCTCGTGATTTCACCTACATGCTTATGATACTTCCACCATCCTGGCCTCAGTTCTTTGCGTGCTTCTCCCAAATTATCTTGTCCTGCACCCTAGACACACACTCCAAGTTCCTATCAAATGCTTTCTCGTTACCAATAATTGTAACTCTTCCATAATGTCAGTTTCATGCACATCACTTACCAATCACCACTTCCTGTATGTCTAGCTCAACGCTCACTGGCACCCTGACTTCAACAAACCTCTGAGCCACTAGGACCTTTGGTCCTACACTGGGCCACTTGCCTCCTGACCCAACTTCAACTCCAGTGAGTCGTCATGTCATTGTGTTACACGTATCTCCAAGTCCTTCACTCTATTCATCTTAACCACATCACAAATCCAAAACTGTGGCTGAGCCCAACACTGTGCCTCCATTGCATGAATGTACCATGTCATTTAACCAAATCTCGTTAATGGGCATTTTATCCTAAGACTATATGTTTAAAAGTTGGGGAACTTACAATGTATGCTGCCTCCACAAATGAACCCTTCTGAGAGAGAGATTATACATATATATATATGGAGCTGATTATAAGATAAAATTCTGTGTTTCCATACTCAATTTATTTAAATGCTGAAAACCCTTGTTCTATCCAGAGCAAAAGCCTGCACCTTTACAATGGTGCAAGGCCCCACCCACACCAGCTCCTACTCTCTGTGCTCCAAGCACATGGCTGGCTGCCTCCCACTCCTCTAATCCCCAAGCACATTTCCACCTCAGGGCCCTAGTACTAGCTGTTTCCCATCTAGAACATTCTATGCCCAGATAAAGGATGCATTCCTTTAGTCCCTCTGAATATTTGTTCGAATGTCGTCACATCGGTAAGGCCTATCTTGGCTCCTCGTGCACCCCATTTATAAATGCAATCCCCTCTCCAGAATATCAAATCCCCACTGGTATGTTTTTGTCATTGTTGCTTTTCATGACACCTAAAATCTCCTTACATACTATATAACTTAATTTATGTCTGTCTTCTCTCACTAACGGTTAAAAGGCAGGTATTTTATTTGTTTCATTGACACAGTGCCTAGGACATCATGGGTAGTACTTAATAAATGACTTGTAGACTGAATGGACACACAGAAAGGCACCAGTAACACCCTCCTACAATGGAAAACATGATCCAAACGCAGTGTTATGTGAATCAGGTTGTCCTGGATTCAAATACCAGCCTCCCCACTTACCAGTTGTATGAACTTGAGCAAGTGACTTAACCACTCACTCCCAGCCTAAGTTTTCTCGTCTGACAGAGTTGGATGGAAGAGCAAATAACAATGTACAAAAAACAGATACCAAATACCAAATACGGCACAGAGTAAACCTAATAAAAGATAGTTAAAAGATACCTCCGTGCCTCTCAGTTAAGAGGTTTTTAAACAAAGCAGGGTGTCTATAAGGCTATACGACTAAAACCACCGGTCGTATCAGGGCCACTCGGCCCAGCTCTCCTCCCCGCCCCAGCAGCACGCGGTCCTCTGCGCGTTCAGATAAGCAGGCCTCTGCTGGATGTTCTGCTAAAGGTGTCCACTCTCTCCAGTGGGAAAATAATAGTCCACAGGCCAGGGGGGGATCTTGATGTCTGTGGGCATTTTCTCAGACCAAACTACCCCAGAGAAGTACTTGCAGATGTTACTCAATATCAGTAAAATGCTACTGCAATGATGGCTTCTTCAAATAATGATCATGATAATGACACTATAACAAGAAGGAAGACTGGACAAAAATAAGTGTACCAAGACTTACAGAACATTATTTTGTATGACCTTTGGGTTCTTCCAAATCAATTGATAGGCAAACTAACTAATAACTGCTTTAAGGAAAATAAGCCCAGTCTGGCCTAGTATAAAAGGCAATTACTCTTTGACGAAAAATATTGCTAAGTAATTGGTGAAAGACAACCAAGAAGGATCAAAGAGATGAAGTTAAGAACTGTGGAAGCCTCTTCCACCTGACAACCCTTCAACTCTACGAATGAAGCAGCCATCCTGGCCCCGCCCCCCGCCCCTCGGGAAGCATTCCCAGTACTTTCAAAACGCTGCATGTGATCTCTGCCCTTCTCATGCCTCTAATTGTTCATTCAATAACTGTTTCTTTTTAAGAACTGAATTCACAAAAAGGTAATGTGCCTTTCCTTTAAGATTTCTTTATATGCCCTTCTTTCTTCTTCATTAAGGTGATTTTATATTGCAGTCAGATATAGGAGAGCTTCCCATCTTATTAAGCAGTCTTCCTTCCAGCGTCAGATAGTGGAATCACAACATTCCCTTTTCTGAAATTTTCTGTTCTAGCCTTTGTCAACCAACAAATCCTTAATTCGCCTCTGTATGCAAAGCCCTTGAGGAATGTCATTATGCATAAAGGCATGATTGCTTGCCTAGAAGAGATTATGGATCAGATAAGAAAAAAAATGTTGGCACTTAAAAATATATATACACTAAAAGATGAAATTAAAAAAAATATCACAAGCCAGCATCTTATTACTAAATGAGAGGGAGACTGCTGCCATAAAGTCAAAGGGAAGAAAAATAAGCATTTATCCAATGGCACACTGACCCCCCTTTTTGAAAATAGATAAATGTAGTTTGAATACACGGAGTAAGCTACATGAAGTCATTCACTCCAATTTTATTGAGGGCTGACTCAAGCCAGGCACTGTTCTTACAGCACAGATAGAGCTGTGAACAGGTATATTAAGCCCTTTCTCTCAGGGTGCTAACATTTTAGTAGTGAATGCAAAAAACTCAATCAATGATTACAGCAGTTTAATTTACTAATGAATGGTGTTATGAAAATAAAACAGGTCCATGAGAAAAACTAACTGGAGGAAACAAAACCTTAGGTCTGGGAAGGCACCTCTAAGGAAGTGAGAACTGCATGCAAAGAAGGGGCCGATCCTGGGAAGACCTGGGAAGATGTTTGAAGCACAGGAGGAGCACGTGCAAAGGCCCTGAGGTAAGAATGAGGAGAAGACGGTCCAAGCAGCAGAAAGGCCAATGGGGGGGATGTTGCGGCTGCCGGGGGAACGTGAACATGGTAGGAGATGCGGAGTGGGGTCAAGAGTCAGTTCTTGGCACATGTTGTGGGACTTGGTAGGGATTTACATTGGATTAGAAGCACCACCGGAAGTCAGAGTAGGGTTTCAAGCTGTGGGATGACACTATCTTATTTATAGTTTTAAAAGCTCACCTTAACTACTGTGTGGCTACTATTCACCAGTATGGAGAACAGACTAGATAGGTAGGAATGGAAGCAGGGAGGACAATTTGGAGACTGCAGTCATGTAAAGAAGAAATAGCAGCAGCTTGGACCTCGGTGGTAACAGAAGAGCTGGAGAGAGATGGACAAGTCTGGCAAGTCGAACCAATAGGATCTGCACTTAGACTGAATGTGGGGAGTAAAGACACAGGGTACTGGGGTTTGGAGTTGGAAGCAAGAGTAAGAAATTTCATGTTCAGGGCAGAAGCACGTAGATGACTCATATATAGGAGAAGTGAGTAATAAAGCTCCTTTAAGCACTCTGGAGCCATATCTTAAAGTTTTAATTTATAAAACAAAATGGTTCACTCACATTTGGTTATAAACAGCACTCATATGTTTGGTGGGGTAGAAGTCAGTGAAGAGAAGAAAAAGTCTCTCTCTGTTAAAATTCCCTTGGATAAGACATTAATTTCCATACCTATCTCTGTTCAATGTCAACACCTCAGGCATACACAAAATCACAACAATGAAATCAAAGCTATTGAAGTTTTTCTCCTTAAGGGGAAAAAAAAGTGTTTTCAGATGTGTGATACTAGAAGTAGATCGATCTGATCGATCAATTGATCTGATCGATGTATCGGATGGATCTATGTAATAGCATTTCAGGAGGGAGGAAGAAGGAGAGAGGGAGAGGGAGAGAAAGAGAGAAAGAGAGAAAGAAAGAGAGAGAGAGAGAGAGAGAGAGTTTCAACTCCTTTTCCACTATAAATTGCCTTCCCATCCACCAATGCTAATCAACAGATCACCCTAAAATATATATATATATATATATATATATATATATATATATATATATATATTCCCCAACTCCTGGGTAAATACACGCAGTTCCAGTAAATTCATTAACTTCTCAGGACTGAGGCTCTTTTTGCAAGAAAAGCTTGCCCTAGCACCAAAAAGGAGAAGTCACTGTTAGCTTCCCCTTTGTGCAATCATGTGTTAAGGTAAAAAACACGTTTTCCCTTCACCAGACTCTAACTAAAAGACTTGTATTCATTCTCATAAGTAACAAAAGAGCTCATATTTTTATACAGACTTCAGATTTCATCTCACAGTCCTATAAACCTTATGGGGACGAGAGTCCAGCACTGATCTTTTATAATAAACAAGGAAAGGATGCACACAGAGTAAGAAGCTAGTTGCAACACAGAGAAACCAATGATATTTTTTTTCAACTCTAAAGAAGTCTGGGTTGGACTAACAGCTTTAATCTATAGGAGCTAAAGGATTAACAAAATGAAGATTCAACATAAACATTTTTCAGTCACCTTCTCTTAACCTTTGTAGCATGGGCTAAAAAGTTCACATTTTATGCCTCCCTAGAAAGTTCTGCCTTTCCAAATCTGGAACGAACGCACGCGCGCGCGCGCACACACACACACACACACACACACACACACACACACACACACACGTGATAAACCATGCAAATTTTAGCAGAAAGCTTCCGAGCTGATAAATTCAGATGAGTATGCTTTATGTTACCAATGGATCGACTTTGCTCCTTTTCCAAAGGCTGCTAGCCACTCTCTCTTCCTCTTTCAGATAATTCTTTAAAAAAAAACAAAAAACTTAAATGCCAGACTTCTCATTAGCACTGGTGGGAAGACTTACTATAATATGTATGCATGGGAAACTTTTATCTCAAGGGCTATGTTTCATGGTCAGCTGTTATCATTTCTATTTATCAATTTCCTTCAATTCACTTAGTTAATTCTGACACGATTCACACCAGAATCCCTTCTGACTGCAACTCTCCCACCTCTCAATACTTAGAAATAATACCTAAGGCTTAGTGGAAATCTAGCTGGTCTTGTGAATGGCTGTTTCTATTATGGGACTTTAAAAGTATACACTACGGATTCAGATATGGCAATTTGTCTCTTAATAACAAAGAGAATGGTCCTGCACATGTTGAAGAGCTTTCAGGATTCTTTAACACTTTGGTTAGAATGATAGCCTTTTACAGGTGGAAGACCATGATCTAGCCCACAGAAATAAATATATAAGGAGATCATGTCCTGGAAAGCTAGACAGCGTAGGCAAGGTCACACTGCTATTTGGATCTGATTTCAGGAAGTGTGCGTGCACACACATACAGACTGCTTAATTAGAAACTTTTCCTATCATCAATGATTTTCTTAACTCAGCGATATTCTGAAAAGTCTGATTCTAATCAGGGAATTGCAATATAAATCACTCTGAAATACAACTATGGCTAAAATGGGTAATATGCATAAGACTGTAAATGCCACCTGTTGGCAAGCAATTGGAGCCAATCAGGACTCTGAGACACTGGCTGGTGGGGGCACAACCTGGTACAACTACTTTAGGTAACTGCAGAGCTTACCTACTATAGCTGAACATATACATTTCCTAAACAGCAACCCAATTCCTAGGTACATTCATGAGACAAGAAAAATACAAGAATATGCAGCATTGTTCATAATAGCAAAAAACCAAAAACAGATCCAAATGTCCACCAACAGTAGAAAGAATGAACAGATTAAGCTATGTTTGAACATGGAATATTATACAGTAATGAAAACGAATGACCTACAGCGACACACAACATGGAAGAATTGCACAAACAAAACTGGTGAAAGAAGTTCAATATAAAACATGTTCCTGTATTTTATTGGATAAAGTTAAAAAAAAAACTAGGAAAATTAACCAGTGATTTTAGAAGTCAGGACACTGATTATCTTTCGAGAGCATGGAGGGGGTATACGCATGAGAAGGGCTTCAGGGGTCTTGTACTTTCTGTTCAATTTCTTGACATGGGTGGTGTTGTAACAGGTAATTCACTGAGCTATACACTAATAATTGGTATACCACTAGATAAATAAAAATACATCTTTTTTTTTAAAGTTAAAAAACCATCTTTAATTATGTGATGGGTTTCAATATATTTATTCTGCTTCTATCAAAAACATGAGTTCTTTCTGTGCCTTCTGTGTGCTGAATACATTTTTCTATGTCGTTTGCGTCTGTGCAAAGATGAATGGCCCCTGTGAAAATATCCTACTCTGGTTTACCTTATATAACAGGCTCAGCCATTTCGATCCACAAAGGCTTGCTTATCCTTGTACTATATACATCACTGGCAGGATATGTCTCAAAGAAATACAGATGATAAAGGGGGAATGGGTGTGTATCTCATTTCCAGATACTGCTAATAAAAATGTTACTTTTGAACCTCTCAAGCCAAAGCTTGAGGACTAAATCTAAGCGTTTCTTTGGTGCATGACAATTTTCTAGACCTGGGGTAACAAACACTTTAATTTACATGCCAACTCCAGTCCCCTGGGAATGGTTGCCTGGAGCACTGGGTTGAAAAAGACGGGATGCCATGTTAGGGCTAGTACTAGAGAAAACTGTCTATTTCCTGGGCAAAGGATGGCGTGCCGGGGGTATAAACACCCTGCCGACTCTGTCACAGCATCAACAGGATGCTTTCTCGCCGGACAAAAACATTTTCTTAATCATTTTAAATGCCCCACAGAGAAATCCCTAATCAAGTCCCAGTTTGTTATACCAACTTATTTTATACCAATTTATTCCTTATTCTTAAAAAGTCATTTTAATATATTTTTCTAATATACTTTATATTTAAGTATTCCTCCTTAAATGTTTTATATGATATAAATTACTATAATATGGTTTAAATACTTCACTAGTAAAACAAATTAATAAAACTATGGATCATTTTTATCAAAAAGTAGTTCAAGGAAAAAAATTTAAATACATTTTCTTTCACCTATGTTATTTTTTGCAAAACAGAACTGCCAGAATATAATACTAGTTTAAAAAACAAAACAAAACCCAAACTCCAATTCTCCAATTTTACTAAATGTTACCCTTGGGTTTTTCCAAGAATCAAAAATCTTCGACTGCTATTTTCTTTTCTGGTATAAACTAAACCACACAACTCAATATTTTGCAAGCTTTCATTGATCTATATCAAAACTAATATGAAAATAAACTTTGCCCACTGCAGTGCTCAGAAGACTTGAGCTTTAGTTGAACAGACGCACATCTTCTAACTACAGGGTATTACCTTACTTATAGCATCCTCCCTTTAGGTTGGTTTCTTTTTTTTTTTTTTTTTTTTGGTAAAACTAGGTCATTTGTACAGACACAAATTCAAAGATGCAAATATGGTGTGAAGAGAGCACCTAAATATGGCGCAAAGGACCATTTAACTCAATCACATCCAGTATTATTAGCATTACCAGACGGGGGGAAAAGTGAACTGAGAGTTCACACTTCTGCCTTTCACTTCCATGTGATTTCTTCATAGCCCATATCAGTGACACACACTGGACAGCAGGTTAAATTTTTAACAGTAACTAACTCTATCTAAATCTAAACTTCCCTTCATGTAGACACTAAATCTCAGAATTAGAAAAAATACATAGTGATGACTGGTTTCACTCAATTCACGTCCTCGAATCTCAAATGAATACTCAACCTTGTCAACACTACAAGTGATCACTTTCTCTTCTTTCCATAAATTTCCAGCAGCCTTCCTTCCCATTCTCTATCCAACGCCTCTGCCTGCTATTTTGTTTAAAAGCAGTCCATTCAGACGGGAGCTTCCCGTCTTCACACACCATGCTGTCTACACCACACGACTCTGCACAGTGGATGAAAGGCGAAGCAGACACTAGAGGTCCACCTCCCTTCCCCTCTAGCCTTGATTCAAAGGCATTTCTTTTACAATTACACTCACTAGAATCTCCCTTCTGTAGTGGAAAAATGCAGCCCTTTCTTTGCCCCTCTTTCTGCTTCCATGGTAAAATCTACCAGCTGCCTACTAAATATTGATTTTTCCCTTCTCTCTCAAATGAAGCAGCAACCCCCAATTTTAGTGAGTACATTGCAATCCAGCCTTCCCCACAGCGAGGTGTAGCCATATGGCTATATAAATTCTGGTCAATAATGTAAATAGGATTTGGGGAAGTCTCTTTAAATGAAAGGGGTTGATCTTTCTTCCTCTTTTTCTCCATCTACACTTGGAACATGATATGAGGCTGCACTTTTCAAAGCCACCAGTTTGCCTGATCCAATACTCTGCTTTTATCTTAGTCTCTCAGCAACATTAGACATAGACGATGCCTCACTCAATCTTGAAACACTTCTTTTTTTTTATTTCTGGAAATCTACCATATCCCGATCTCCTTGTTACTTCACTGGTCACTTCTCTGATTCTTTATTCTGCTTTCTCCCTGCCTTTCTGATCTCTACATCTTTTAATGCTCCAGCCCTCTTCTCTTAACTCTACTTACTCCTTTGTTATTATCTTAGACCCATGGTTTTAAATACCATTTATACTCTGATGACACGCTGATCTCCTAATTCATGTATCTAAAACAGATGTTTGACATCTTCACTTAGATGTTTAAAAAACATCCCAAAATTTACTTGGCCAAAACGAAACTCTCCCCACTTCTCCTGGACCGTAGTCCTTCCCATCTGAGTACATGCTCACTACCACCCACTTGGTTCCTCAGTGAAAAAACCATGGAGTCACACTGGACTCCTCTCTTTTCTCTCTCAATCCATCCACATTCATCAGGCAGTCCTGCTGGCTCTGCTTCCAAAGAACACCCTTCATTTCTCTGTCCTCACTGCTACTACCCTGGTGCAAGCCACCATCGCTCTCATCAGACCCCTGTGATGGCCAATGTAACCCCCTTCTATTTCCTGAAATTCTACTTTCTAAGCAGCAGCCAAAGTAATCTTTTCAAAGTGCAGATCTGATTAGGTCTCCTCCTGCCTCACAGAATGAAATCTACACTCCCTGCATGGCCTCCAAGGCTCTGGGTGACCTGCTCAGCCTGCATTCTGATTGCATTCCTGGCTACTCTTGCCTTAAGTGCTGTGTTTCAGCCATACTGTTTTGTTATTGTTTTTGCTATTTTCTGAACACACCAAGCTCCTCTGGACCGCTTTTTTCATATTAGCTGTGGCCTCCATCTGAACGCTCTTTCCCAGTATCTTCTCACTACCAGCCTCTTCTCATCCTCATTCAGGGCACCATCTAAGCGAAGGCAGCTTCCCCCTAGTCTCTTGCTGTCACATCACTCTTATTTTATTTTCTTCATAGGAAATTATGTTGTTTGTTAATTTATTTATTCTTTTTGCCATCTGTTTCTCATTACACTGCAAACTACAGGAGAACAGAGCCACATGGATCTTGTTTACTGCTGGATTCCCAGGGTCTGGAATGGTGACTAGCAAGTAGTAGGTGCTCAATAAATTATTTGTGGTATGAAAAGAAACAGACTGTCAAAATTAAAAGTCACTAAGTCTGAAGCCTTATTCCAGTGCTTGAAACTCTTAATAACAGACCTAAAGAATCTGACCACCACTATCTGGTCACTTAATAACAGGGATTCACTCCGCCTGAGGTAGGCACCTCCCTCCCTGAACCTGGCTTATTTGAAAGTTTTTATTCCTTGTCAAGCTGATGTCTGACTACCACAGCTTCTGTTCAGTGTGGTGGAGGTCCTTCTGATCATGCAGAATATGTTTCTTGTGTTTTACAGAAGACAGTGCTTCAACTATCTGAAGGCGGCGATTATACCTTCTCATGGTTGAACACTCCTCATCTTAACAGGTCTTCACAAGGCATAGTTGTAGGTCTTATCACCACTCTCCCACGTACTCCAAGGCTGCCCTGAATTGTAATGTAGTCCCATACTGAACTATCAACTATGCCACAAATATGCAACTCTGACTCAATTTATCACTTCTCATCTGGCTGGATCACCTGATCTCTTTCTCAGGGAGCACAACCTGATTTACTTCCTTTCAGTTTAAGCTCACATACAATCTCCAATCCATGTATATTTCACACCACTAAGTGCTTGCTGCCTCTCTAATCTCAGTACACTAGTTACTTCTCCCTCTTCCCCAAACTCCTGACACCATGTAGCTTGAGGATACCTGCCCTATTCTTTGGCAGAAGGCCTCTTGGCCCCCTTTCTTACTTAAAGGTCCTGATTTCCCACACATGTGAATTAAAATGATAAGTGCTCTTACTTTTCGCACAGGTAGGCTGAGGCAGACCAGCACTATTTCTAACCAGCAGTGAGGGAGCTACAGAAAGAAAAGGCTTTTGGGGCTCTCATCAGAAGAGATATGAAGCCAGAAGCACAGAGGGGAGCCAGTGCTCATGTCCTGGGACAAGCTGGAACAAACCTTGATGTACTATTCCTCAAGTCCCTGCTGGGGAAAACATAATACCTATACTCTATTCACTTCGTTGCTCCGCTAAGAACGGCCAAAGAAAAACAAAAAGAATTAACCTAAATAAGAATAAGGGTTATTTTACACAACTGTGCACAGTGGCACGTTTTTAGAACCACCTGTAATTTAATTTTACTCCCTTTGTCCCAAAACACACTGACATCTTGTTTAAATCATTCACGTAGGGCAGGGGTCAGCAAACTGTGGCTCACGAGCCACATGCGGCTCTTTAGGTACGTTCCATCCCAAAAGTTTGCTGACCCCTGGAAGAGCCAATCCTGTCCCTCGCAACAATTTAAAAATTATTCCAGAGCCATAAATATATTGGGTTGTCGGAAAAGTCATGACAATTTTTTTGTATGTTTTTCGTTGCAAAAATGTATCATGACTTTTCCGACAACCCAATATTTTTACATAATCACCATTATGTGAATAATATCCTGTAAAAATTTTATAAATGAAACTATGATAGTTTTATTTTCATTTTCAATTTTACTTCAGAGCCACAGTTTGCTGACCCCTGGTGGCTCTTCCGTCTCAAAAGTTTGCCAAGCCCTGACGTAGGATAATAACTGTCGGGGAAGTTGATTAAAGAAACCCAGTTTGGTTATCTGAAAACATTTCTTACTTCCTCAGTGTTAGCATCTTGGTAAAGCGAGGAGGCATGAAGAAGCAGACTAAAAAAAAAAACAAAACAAAAACAAAAAAAACTATACTAACACTCCAAAAGAGTTCATGTAAAGCTCAGAAGGCCAAAATGCTGACCACAAGGTGCCAGAACCATCCAGGTATGTGACTAGGTGTGATTCAGGAACAACAACAAAAAAAACAAAATAAAACAAAATCAGTAGGCTCAAATCTGCTACAGTGATATTTTTTTATTTTTATGTATATTCTAAGGAGTACTAATTTCTAAGAAAATGCCACATTGGATCAGTCTACTAGCATTCTGTCTTTGACAGCTGTAGCAAAGGGTGATTTGTGGAGAATCTAGATAGTTAGCTTGTATAACTGCCTCAAGAAATAGAAACACCATCTTCCTTAGTTCTTCCCTGCTCCTTAATAACGTGCCATATAATTTACCCTTTACAAAATTAATCTAAACCATATCCAGTCAGATTTTTTTTTTTTTTTTTAGCTGAGCCATCCTGTCACCTGTTGGCAGTTCAGCAGCAGCTCAGCTCGGGCCGGGCATCGAACCGTTGTTGCTCAGAGCTCGCACTCTTGAGCGAGCTCTTAACCAATTAAGCCACTCAGCCGGCTCCCTGATTTTATTTTTAATAAACATACATCCTTTAAAATTTTGAGCGTGCTCTCCAGTTTCAAAACTATGAGATTAAGTCAACAAGTCCCACTGATCTCATCTACAACAGAACCAGATACCTTTAAAGCAAACCTAAGTATCAACCTTTGAAAATCTTTATTTCATTAATGAAATTGTGTGCTCTTATGTGCCTGATGCTCTAAAGAAAAATGTAGTTAAGTGTCATCTCTTCTAATGTAATCAATTCTTATACTCCTTCTAAAGAGTTCGAGCCTTTTAAAATCTGTTCTTAGAGAAATGCTCCCCTCTCTCCCCATAGTTGTCCTTTTATAAATCTCCACCAAGTTCAGTTCAGAGCTGAAACCAAACAGTGACGTCAACATAAAACTCAACTCACAACATTGTGTGATCTTCTGGATATTGGAAGAGATTCGCTGGGCCAGCTGGGTGGAGTCACCAACTATTCCTGGAGTGTAAGACATGGTGGACTTGCTTATACACTAATTTCATCAGATGTTGGTGGGCTGTGCAGTTTGCTAAGCCGTCACCTGCATAACATAAAAGAAAAGAAAGGTCACGCAATTGTATTTTTAAAGTTACTGGCTTACATTTTGCACAGTCAATTTGAGAGATTATAAGTACAAATCTGATTAACCAACAGGGTAGACATCTATCGAAGGGGCACAGCAAAGAGTAAAATGCTTTTATCTATCAAAAAAACCTAAACTTTAAAGGACAGAACCAAGTTAAACATGTTAAGCAAAATATGGTTCAAATTGCACATTCTCTTTGAACGTCACTGAGCTCTCTGAGGAAGAGTTATGAAGTCCCTTTTCTGTGTGAAATTTTAATTGCTTATATTTAAACTGCGAGCAGCTATAAAGCAGGCCCCACATGCCGTTTATCTTTCTCCAACATTTAAAACAATTCCTGGCACAGAAAAGGTATTTAAATATTTATGAAAAGGAACACAGACTTCAGGCTATCCTCAGAAATTTCATTACTGTATCTAATTTAACATACATAGGAACAGCTCAGGAACATATGATTAATGCAGCTCTAATTTTAATGGGAAAGAAGGTCAAATTTGAAAGAGCAAAGCCAACAAGTGAGGGGAAAAAAAGGAATGTCCAGCAAAATGCTCATCACACGTACACCTTCCTGACCCAGCAGGGAGAGCTCCTCTCCACTTCCACAAGCAAGCATCTGGAGAAAGGAAGCTAAGCTGGGATACTGCTATATGGAGGAAGTAAGGTGAAACTCTTTTCTTCCTCAATCCACCCCACACGATTCAAAGTTTGCAAAAAAAGGATGAAAAGGGGTGACCTATGCATAGGACCGTGCACAACAAAGAATTTCAACTATTCCTATCCCACCTTTTCTCTGAGTGTGCACTGAGTACTGCAAAGTGGCAGGAGGTGAACTTGTAAGCCAACTCTCAGCTAAGAGTCTGCTACCTGCCCACCATGAAAGGAAGCACTTGGGAGCTGTAAGCAAATAAATAAATCAACAAAGATAAAGTATCTTCCCAAATTGAGTTTATCATTGAGGAGAAAGAACACAGTTAATGTAAAAACAACAAAAGCAATACAATAAAAGGTCACGTGCTAGGTAAAAATGATAGGGGCTATGAAAAGGGAATATCACTATTGCCCCTATCTAAAAAAATTTATGAAACAAAAATATAAGAATTGGTTACCTGGGTATGACTGGTATCAAACGCAAAGACATAAAGCCTGGGGTGGATATATCCAGGACACATGGACAGGGCAACCACAGGGTGTCATTTACCGAAGGAAAGGGAAGTTCCTGGTCAACCCTGGGTCAGCTGATTCAGGGCTGGGACAAGTAAGAGACAACACAGAAAGAAGAGAGAAATGGCCTAACATTCACTGCATATCTGTGAAGTGAAAAGCATTTCACATTGATTGTCTAGTTAATTTTTTTAAATCTCCCCTTTAAAGTAAAACAACAAACTGTTTTAATGATGAGCAAATTTAATGGCTTATTAAGAAAGATTAAGTAACTGGAAAGGTAACCCAACCCACCCACCAGGTGGAGGTGGGATTCAATCCCAGGGTTCTGGTTCCAAAGCTACTCATGCTTGGCTACCACACGAAACTAATGTCACAGCAGAGAGAGCAGGCCCTGGATGCTAGGTTTGGTTTGAATAAGTTGCGATAAGAAACCACTGGAGATTTCTGGTAGGGGAGAAGAGGCCACAAGGAAGTAGGTGTTTTTGTTTTAAGGGTCAGTGCTGGCAGAAAGCACAACAGTTGAACTGTTAAGATGGGTAGAATGACACTGGTTCCATGCCTGAAATTCTGGTGCATTGTGGAATGTGCCTGGCCACCCTGGAATTCCTGGGTGCTTTTAGATGCTCTCCATTCTCCTTCATCAATCCACAAGTCCAATTTATCTATTCTGGGACCTCTGGACCTCACCAAGTCCTAAAGATAGACCCAAAACCAATTTCATAAAAGAATAAAATCAAATCTCAACTCAGACAGCAGAACCACTGCAGTAGAGTGGCAGGAATCAACTTCCTTCCAGGTAGCCTTGGCTTAGGCCTGCAGCTACCTGAAATGCTGGAGCTCAGAGAGAACAAGACTTCACCTGGGGACTTAGTGAGACCAACACTATCCCAAGCATCCTACAAAGCACCAATTGGATTTCTAAATTCTGCACCTTTTTTTTTTTCAGAGATTTAATGAGATATAATTCACATAATATGCGATTCACCACTTTAAAGTCTACAATCCAATGGAGTTTTAAAATATTCAGAAAGAAAGTTGTGCAACTATCATATCACATTTAGAACATTTCCTTACCCTAACAATAAAGACCAGACCCATCAACAATCACTTCTCCTTGCTCTCCAACCTTTCCAGCTGTAGGCAACCACTAATCTACTGTATGTCTTCACAGGTTTGCCTATTCTGCACATTTCATATGAGTGGAATTATGCAATACATGTTCTTTTGTATACTGGCTTCTTTCTCTTAGCATATCTTCAAGGTCCAGTCGTATTGCAGCATGAATTAATACTTCCTTCCTCTTACTGCCAAATAATATTCTACTGTATGGGTAGAGACCATTTTCTCCTGGCTCAATGACATCTTTTTTTTTCCTTTCCCTCTATCAACTAGATCTCTAGAAAAACTGGCACACAGCCAACACAAACACAGTGACTGAGGAAATGTTTCTTTTTCTTACTTATGTACTCTCTTAGAGGGGCCGTCCATCCATATGCACAAATACACCTATCCACAAAGTACCAGAAAAAGTCAGTTTCACTTTCTTAACCATGAGCACCAGCTTCAAGAACTGGGCTTCCCTCCACCTCATGTCCCAAAATGTAAAAATATATTTCTGTCAAAATATAGCATTTGACAGAAAAAGCAATGTATGTTTGTTTTTTTCTTATGTCTGAATTTAAAGAAAGTACTAACCTAAAAAACAAGCAGGGGAGGCATCTTGAAATATTTTATGTGTTTTTAAAAGCCTTTATATAAACTAATTAAAGAGGGGCAGGCAGTCTATTTTGTATTGTAGACTGCTGTATTCTCAGTACCTGGTCATACAATAGGTGCTTAATCAATATTTGTAGAATGAATGAATAAATGTACCTATTTCCTAAAAACATACAACCAGATTGAGGGTAAATATCACCATTTCTAAGACACTGAATTCCAGTGCCTCTTTCAGATCCTGAATGTCCCAGGCGTATTGCTTCCTTGAGGCCAGTCTTTGGTGCCATTTGCTATCCCTACAAGCCTCTTCCCATGACCTCCATGTGACTGGCTCATTTTTTCCCAGCAAGGTCTTATCACATGCTAGAGAAGCCTTCGGTGACCACTCGGATCTGAAGTGAGATGTCACCACCCTGGCCACAATCTGTTGATCTAACTTACTGCACCATAGTGCTAATCACCATTTAAAATTATCTAATTAGTATACTGTTTATTATCTATCCCCACTTCTGGATATAAATGAGAGAGAGAACCTTGTCATGCTGTGGAATTCAGTGTCAGGTGCATGGCAGATTTTCCATGAATTGTAAGGGTGATGACTCTATGGAACTGAGTATTCTCTGGATCAACTAGATTAACCATGTTCTTTATCTCAGCCCTTCCATCTGTTAAAACATTATATTATTTGATTTTAGTTCACAATGCCAAGGGTTATTTTTCATCCTTCCATACACTAAATTTTCAAATTAAATGGAATCACGGCAAACTTTACTCAGACTTACTTCAGGTGTTTTATACATTTTTTAACCACCAGCACTTGGCTCAAGTTTGTAACCTAACAAAAACTAGGTTTGACTTTGTTATGGGGAGCAGAAGTAAAACATCTGAAGAAAAATGATGCAGACGTTAATGAGTTAACACGGTATCACATTAACTTCTACCGAAACTTTGAAACTAGAGCATAATTCTTAACTAGTCACAAGGAGTTTGAGACAAACTTCTCAAAGTGGCCTGTAAAGCAGAGGTTTGTCCACATCACAAAGCACAGTTTAACCCTGCTATCAGTGTATGCCCTGGTGAGGCTCAGGCCACCCCCCCAAAGAAACGTGCACCCCCAACATTACTAAACAGAACAGTATTTCATAATCATTCCTTTTCTTTCAGATTCTGTGCAAGTTCATATATATATATATATATACACACATATATATGCACATATATACACACATGTACATATATACATTTATATATGTATATATTTTACCGGAATAAAACAAAAATGAACTTATGTATGTAAGAGCCAAGCAAATACAAGACACTCGAGGGAAAAAAAAATATAGCATTTGACTAGAAAAGCGATGTTATTTTTTTTCTCTTATTTTAAAGAAAGTAACAACCTAAAAAACAAGAGGGGGTTGGTATCTCGAAATATTTTTTGTATTTTTAAAGGTCTTTATATAAAGCAATTAATGACATGTGCTGAGAAGATCAAGTTAGCGTTATCAAGCCAAACAGAAAATCAACAATGAGCCCCTGAATAAACGTATATGGTTCCTTTACTATAGCCGTAGGTTTTTAGTTCCTCTATATCCGGGAAGAGAACTTTAAAACGTGTTTTCTAAATCCGTGCGTTAGAAAGAGGAAGAGGTCAATCCGTCTTCTGCTCGAGGCAGCAGCTGGATTCCTGAGCCGGCCGGAGTGGGCTCCAAAAGCGGGTCCCGCCCGGGGGCGCGCAGCCTGCAGGTGCGCCTGAGTGACCGCGGCACCCCGCGCCCGAGAGTGGCGGCCGGGGGAGGCGGCCAGGCTGCAGGCGCCGGGCTGGCCGGACTGGCCGGGCCACCAAGCCGCGACGCCTGACCCCGCCGCTCACTCGCGCCGGGCCAGGGGACGCGGGGAGCACCCGCCCTCCGCCTCCGGAGCGCCTGCAGCCAAGCGCAGGGCGGCGGCCACCTGACAACCCGTACAAACAAGGAGGCGCGGCAGCCGCCGGGACACTGTGCCTCCGGGGCTCCCGGTAGGTCACCCTCCCTCCCCCAGGGTCCGCTTACCCCAACCTCCTCGGCTTCCTCCTCCTGCTTCGGCCACGGGCACTCAAAGGCCCCAGAACCCCCAAATACAATTACCAGCTGATGGGTGCTGGCTTTAGGACGCCCACTGCGCATGCCCGCAGTACAGCCCAGGAAGGAGGCGGGGCTCGCTTCCCTCCAATTGGCCGGGGGATGAGTGACAGCGGTCCTCTCCCGCCCCCTAGTTCTAAGCTAAGGAATGGGGGTTATCAGCAAAATTGCAAGGGAGGTGTCTTTTGAGGCCTGACGTACAGATAGTGAACGCCTTCACTTGCGTGCAAAAAACGAGGAGAGGATGGAGGGCAGCTGTCTTCTTTATTGGGTGATGCCGGCCTCCCTAGATTCATGTCTTCAGCTGGCCTCATGCCTGTCTTGTTTCCTAACCCTTTGCAGTAGAACACATTCACAGCTCCAGTAAAAAAAAAAAAAAAAAATGGGAGCACAAAAACACAATCCTAGCAAGAACAATGAAAAATAAGTGAAGAGTCACCTCCGTATATTCATTTAGTAGACAAGTTTTCACAGCATGTACAAATCATTCCAAGCATCCTTCAAGGGTGTTAATATAATAATATTCAAACATAATGTAATTGTTAGATAAAAAGCATCAGTTTCTTCAGGTGAAAGAAATACCTCACCAAATTAATTAGAAGAGATAATAGATTCGCTTGGTCCTTGCTTATATTAAGGCAACACTGTTTTCTGAAAAGATCATCAGAACATCGAAAGTCCAGATGCACTTAGGTGGGGAAAAACAAACAAACAAAAACAGTATTTTGAATTGGTACCACCTGAGCAAATTTTAGGTGGTTTGGTATTACACATACACATACATATAATACATAAGTAAGGTCAGCCAGGGATAAAAAACATAAGAATCTTTCAGTTTAGCTTTCACTTTTCTACTTGTAACAAAGAAATAGGAGCAAGAAATATTTTCTATTTCTCATCTTCATTGATGAAAACTATATTGCAAGTGTGATAATAAGCAGCAACTTACACTCTGCCTCCATAAAGAGGAAGCAATACAAAGAGGTGGGCGTGCTGGCCAAGCAGAAGAAATTGATTGATAAATGAGAGGCACACGTTGACTTCTGAAAGTTTGTTTTTGATTTAAAATAAAATGGGAAAACCACAGATGTTTTATTAAATCTATGCTAGATTAAAAGTCAGCTTAACCTTCCATCGGGCACAGTGCACAAGTTAAGAGTTCGGATGCAATGCATCTACTAGATGCGTGTATGACACTTATTTATTTAAATTGAAAATGAAGTAAAATAATGTGTAAACATGCTTATTATTTATTCAGAATGAAAATTTTAATTTGCCACAAAGTAAAAACAAATATGTTCATTACATAAATTCAGCATAAAAATCAACAGAAATTCAAAACATAAAACAAAAACAAAATTTGTAATTTAATAAAATAACAAAAACTAATCTGATTGCTCTTCAGCTTCATTGCCATCGAATTTCGAGTTGAAACTATGTTCACAAATCATTGTCGCATGTTCTAAGCACAAAACTTGTTTGCAAAGTTTACAGAAGTATTTGGAATACCTTTGTCTTTTGTTTCCATATGGTAGGTGCACACTGTTTCCTTTAGTTTGACAAAGTGGTGGCCTCAGGTTCTTCTGCTTGAACTTGACAGCAGGTGTAGTAAACTTCTGCAATTTTTGTTGGAGAAGTGAAGGAATTCCCCTATTTTTTGCAGCTCTTTGGTTCATATGTTGGGCTACCAATTCTCTACTCAACTGTTTCAAAAATAAACGTCTTTCATTTCCATTCTCTAGGTATAGTACTTGAGCATTAATGCGACTTATTTTATCTTTCCCAATAAAGTATTTATCTATTTCTTTGTGACTGCTTTCTTAATCACTTCCTGTTGCTCAGTGTCAGAATTTTGGTCTTGTTCTTCAACTTGATCTTCACCGTCTGTGTCACTTTCATCTTCAAATTCAAGTTATTTTCATCATTATCAGACTCCATCAACATCTGTAGCAATATCTCAGCATCTTGCAGGTCACCTGGATTATAAAATCTTTGAGGTTGAGCCATTTTAGAAGGTAAAACCTACAAAGGAAAAATGTTACCCTAAACAGGTGCAATAAATCTGTCAGATTAATCAGAAAATAAAATACCTAATTACTAAGTTTCAATAATAAAACTATACTTACAATCTCTTTCTGGAATGTCTGAAAGGATAGTACTACACAAAAAAATCTGTTGAGAAAATATAAAACATATCTCAAATAGGCATAACGAATCTGTGAGATTATAGATGCCGCTGTGAAATACGTCTTTACTGTACTAAGTCACAAACACGACTGAAGATAGGTTACGGTAGAGGGGAAAGATACGGAAGTGATGAGTCATGATACTTAACTGTTAGATATTTGAAAATTTGTGTGCCATGAATCTATGAGATCAGTTGCACCTGACGGAGGGTTAAAGTGATGTATAATAAACAAGAGTTGTTTTGTTGTGATTATTTTGAAGCACCTCCGAGCTCCCTCTGCAACCTGTTTGGTTTCTTTCTAAGACCACACAGGTGCCTAGTGATATGTCAAGCACAGAACAGATGTTCCTCTAATTTTTAAACACAGAGGTAATAAATAGGCATCCCACAGAAATCTTGCATGGACATTTATAGTATGATTTGAATGTTCATTTCTAATTTTACCTCCTCAGTAGTGTTGATATGTGCCCTCTACTCTCTATCCCTCACTGCGTCTGGACCCACTTCAACAGCCTCCTCATTGGCATTTCTACCTCCGGTTCTAGCCGACTTTATTGTCTTCTAAGTCACCACTGAGTATTTGAAGTGCGAATCTGAAAACGTCACTCCAGGCTTCATGCCATCCCCACAGTTGCAGCACGCCCCCAAATGCACTCCTTAAAAAAAAAAAAATGCACTCCTTAGAAAAAGCAGGGAAGGAATTAGGGAAGGGTGTCTATGGAGAAAGGTCTGGAAAACCATGATACGAAACATCCTTGAAGATTCACAGTGTGTGTTTGTAAATTATAGGCTCTGAGAAGTGGTTCAGTGAAAAAACAAACAAACTGGAAAAAAAAAAACCAACCCAGTATTTTCTGAATGTATTTGACCGTGGAACATTTTTATACTTACTGGCTGTTAAGTACCTTCAGAATATACATTATGGAAAACATTGCACTCAAAATCAAGTCCGAGCCTCTTATTATGGCAGATAAATAAGGTGATCATATGTCCAGTTTTACTAGGAGAGTCCCAGCCTCCTGTCTGCAGAGAGCACCCACTTTCATCATCAAAAGTGTCCCAGTTCAGAAGCTATTTTATATAGTCACCTTATATATGAGTGTAAGGGCCTACACGATCTGGACCCTGCCTTTCCCTGCATGAAAATTTATGCTTTGGAATATGCTGGCTTAAAGAACTTCATCTCTTTTTGCTCCCACCTCCCTCCCACCAGCTCTCCAACCACACACCAGAGGTTATCTTATTTCTGTGCTTTGCTCAGGCAGTTTCCTTTAACTAGAATATGTTCTCTCTTCCTCCTCATTTTTAAAGTAAACTCCTTATTTTACAATAATTGTAGACTTACAGAAGAGTTGCAAAGGTAGTACAGAGTTCTCATATACGCCTCACACTGATTCTTCTAATGCTAGCATCTTATTTAACCATGGTGCATTTGTCAAAAGTAAAAAATTAATGTTGTTATAGTAATATCAACTAAAGTAGGACTTGATGTGGATTTCACCACTTCTCCATTAATGTTCATTTTCTGTTCCAGGATCCAATCTAGGAGATCATGTTGTGTTTACACTGCTTGCTTCCTTAGTCTCTTCCAATCCATGACAGTTTTCTGTCTTTCCTTTTTGTCATGACCTTGACACTTTTTAAGAGTACTAGTCAGGAATTTTGTAGAATGTTCCTCAATTTAGGCTTGTCTGATGTTTTCATGTGATTAGACTGGGTCATAAATTTTTGGAAAGAATACCATGGAGGTGAAGTGTTCTCACCATATCATTTCATGGGGTACATGATATTAGCATGATCTATTACTGTTGCTGTTAACCTTGATCACTTGGTTAATGTGATGTCTGTGACTTTTCTCCAATGTGAAGTTACCATTTTCCCATTTCCATACTATTTTCATTAGAAGAGACTCACCAAGTCCAGCCTACAATCAAGAGAGCTGAGTTCCACCTCTGGAATAAAACATATAAAAAACATTTATGGACATATGTGAAAACTACCACAGTGATTAATAAATATTGAGAGAGAGATACTTGGCGGCCATGAACATAGCCTATATTTCCTTAAAGTTTTGCCCACTGATTAGCATTCATTAGCATATTTTGCCTACAGCAGTTATTATTGTTGTGTTCTAAAGGTGACTTTCTATTTCCTTCAATTCTTCTGTAAGGAATATTTGTCTTTTCTCCCAAATTCATTTCTATTTTAATCATTTATTTATATCAGTGTAGATTTATGGATATTTATTTTATTCTTCAGGTTGTAATTAAGTTCCCTCTCCATTACTGGGAATTTTTTCAGGTTGGCGCCTGTGTCCTTTTGATAGCATGCCCCTCCCCCTTTTCTTCCCCAGCACTTCCTTACTTGTTGGTACAACAAGATGCTCCAGGCTTATCTTGTATTTTCCCTGCTCTAGCTCTAAAATCAGTCATTTTACAATGAAGCCATTGTTTTTTTGACTGAAAAATGGTATTTCTATTCCAAGATCTGCACTCTAGCTTTCTCATTGCTCCTGGGGTGTCAGTTGCTTCTATGCCTTCTCAGTGCACAGAGCTAAGAAATAAATGTAAGTATATTGACTCATGTATACTCATGTATCTATAATTTTATCTGATTTTATCTGTATATATATGTAAATATGAGTTCATATAGGTATTTCCAACTGTAATCCAGTTCACAGGGTTCATTCCAATCTTCCCTGCTTCATTATTGCTAACCTCTTCCTCTAACAGTGAAGAACCTAGCTCCCACTATCTAATTCAATTACTTATTTGTACAATGTAGTTTCAGAGTTGCTAACTCACACTCCTGTGAGAGAAAATTGAGTACAGTGTTTATGGACAATTCTTTTGTCTTTAACCTTACAATGCTTTTCAAAATTACCAAGATTAGCTCTTTTTCCCCACTTCCATCAGTGAAATTATGTTTGTATTGCAGTTAAATTCAATTGTCACATTGTCTGCATTCCTTCTGGGATTCACCAAGCGCACTGGTTGATTTTTTTTTTTTTAAGATTTTTATTGGGGAATTGGGGGATGGGAACAGCGCTGGGGAATTGGGGGAAGGGGAACAGACAAGTTGCCGTCGTTTTGTTCTTCAGTCTAGTTGTGGAGGACGTTGCTTCACTGGCCCAAGTTGGCACCATCATTGTGCTCTTCCCGGGTGAGGCAGATCAGTCGCTGGCTTCTAGACAGCGGCTCACAGCGGCTGCTGGCCACTAACGCTGGCTGCTGGCTACACACAGCAGCAGGGGCAGCCAACTACACTGTCGCAGGCGACTCAGGGCAACTCCAGGTTGAGCTGTCGTTCAGTATCTTAGCTGTAGAGGGCAGTGTCACTGGCCCTCATATGTGGGATCCGAACCGGGTCCTCTGGTGTCCCAGGCCAGCTCTTAACCAATGCGCCACTCGACCGACCCTAAATTTCACTATTTATGGTATACAATTCTATGGAATTTTGACAAATGCATGGAGTCATGTATTCATCACCCAAGTACCATACAGAACAAGAACAGTATCATCTCTCTAAAATCCCCTTTTGCAGTACATTTAATCAACTCCTCCCCAAACCCTTGGCAAACATTTATGTTTTCTGTGCCTATACTATAGTTTTGCCTTTTCCAGAATGTCATATAAACTGAATCATACAATATGTAGCCTTTTGGGCCTGACTTCTTTCATTTGCAGCATGCACTTAAGACATATCCACATTGTTGTATAAATTAACAGTTTCTTCTTTTCTATGGCTAAGTAATTCTATTGTTTGGATGTAAAACTGTTTATCCAACCTATTGATTGTTTCCATTTCTGGAAATTATGAATAAAGCTTCTATACATATTTGCATACAGGTTTTATAAAATTATAAATTTTCAGTTCATTTGGGTAAATATCTAGAAGTGGGATTGTTGGGTTGTATATGTTTAATTTTAAAAAACTGTCAAATTGTTTCCAATGTAGCTGTATCACTTTTCATTCCCAACAGCAATCAATGGGGAATTGCTGTTGCTTTAAATCCTTTTCACCATGTGATACTGTTATATTTTCTTTTTGAATTTTATTCTTTCTATTAGGCATGTAGTGGCATCTCATTGTGGATTTAATTTCATTTCCCTAGTGGTGTTGAACATCTTTTTATATGCTTATTTGAAACCCATATGCCTTCTTTAGTGAAGTATCATCCAACTTACAGAGCAATTTAAAAATGAGAGAAAAATTTATTTTACCTTCATATACTTTATTTCTGAACCTCTTCATTTCTTTGCATAGATCCAAGTTTACAACTTATATTACTTTTACCTGAATGAGTTTTCTCATCCTGGAGTGAAAAGGGCAAAGAAAACAGAAATGTTAAAAAGAATGATTTGTACTTATAACACACATAGGGGAGGAAAAATAAAATTTCCCCTATTCGCTTAGGTTCAGTAGCTGAGGCTTACGAATCAAACTAACAAAAGACAGGTTAACAGGATAAAAAGGTTTATTTTCCATGCATATAAGAGCCAACAAAGGAAATAGCTGGCTTGTCAAGTGATTAGAGATCACTTGACCATATACGCATGACAAGTGATTAGAGATAATGTCTATATACCTAAGTAGTGGGAGAATACAGAGAAAAAAGCCTTTTGGGAAAAACAAATAGGTTTCTTTAGGAAAGACAAACAGGTTTTTAGGAGAACAGACTGGAGACAGGAAAGTTTGTGATAATGTTTGTCTGTACAGGTATGAGTGGTCTTAAAACTTCCCTGGAGAAGGGATTTGGGGTAGGTTTTACTTGGGTTCCCCCTTGTCAAAGTAGATCTTCCCTGAAGCGAAATTTTACAGCAACCTAATTTTCCAGAAGTTGCTGCTTTTAGTCAGGTAAGAGAAGCTTGAGAAGGCTTCCCAACCCCCATCTGTCGAATCTCAAAGGTCAAAGGTCTTTAGCTTAAAACAATCTTTATGCCAAAGTCGTATATTTTGGGTGGTATATTCTGATCCCCTTCACACAAAAATTAATAATTTCTTCATTAAAATCATAAACAAAGTGAAAGAGAATGGCAAATGAAGAGAAAATATCTGCAAGCTCTAATGCAAATGGTTTATATCCTCTTATCATTATAAAGAAAGACAAATCTCATGCAGTGGACCCTAGCATTCCCCAACCAGATTCCTTTAACTGTCACTGTGACCAAACCGTAGTTGCTGTGTAAGTTAAGAACAAATCAGCTGCCATCTCTGGAGAATGAATGCCTTTGGCCTAGGGGGAGCTGCCCCACCCAGGAGTCAACATTCCCTGACCCCACTGACCCAGTCAATGACCAAATAACATCAACCCCAGGACTCATGGTTGAACTAACTCTGTGGTGTAACTTGTCTTCCAGAACTTTTCTGTGGAATGGGCTAAAGCTAGTCTGCAGCCTAGCCTACGTTCTTAGCTTTTCCTTCTGCTCATTTCCTTATTCCCCTTCTCCTCTGCGTATTCTTCCCAACTTCTCTTGTTCTCCACTTCAGTGTCTCCATCTAGAGCAGCGGTTCTCAACCTTTCACAGGGGTCACCTAAGACCATCGGAAAACACATATTTTCGATGGTCTTAGGAACTGAGACACCGCTCCTCTATCCGTCTCCAGCCCCACATGCAGATATGCCCACATACGAGTACCCGGCAACCCCTGTGAAAGGGTCGTTCGACTCCCAAAGGGGTCGCGACCCACAGGTTGAGAACCACTGATCTAGAGAAACAAACCTAAGACATCACACTAGAAAAATTAGCAAAACCTCAAAGCAGACAATTCACAAAAGTGTTACCCCAAGTTTCCTAAAAAATAAAGCCTAAGGCAAAATTTTACATACTAATGCTTTTTTATGAAAACTGAAATATAATTGACATAGAACACTGTATAAGTTTAAGGTGTCCATGTTGATTTGATACATTTCTATATTGCAATATGATTGCCATTGTTGCACTAGATAACATCTCCATCATGTCAGGTAATTATCATTTCTTCTTTGTGGTAGGAATAATTAAGATCTAGTCTCTTAGCCATGTTGGAATGACTTTCTAGGCCCAAGATGGAGCCACTCTTACCCGGGGTGCCACATCAGAGAACTGAAACTTAGATAATTTCCATTACCTTAAGTGATCCGCTTGACCAGAAGTGCAGTCTATCGGGTCAGCCAATCCCCAAATGCCAAATCAACTTTGAGCCTTCTCACCCCAAACAAGTTTGGCTCTGTGACTCCAGCCAATCAGATATTTTCCATTTTTCTCTTCCTTGTTCTTTATTCTTTATCCTATGAAAGCTTCCTGCCTTCTGCCCCATTTTTCAGTTCTATGAAAGGAGACTGTTCACTTCATGAAATGTTAAATAAAGTTTGTTTGTATCACCTAAATTGCTTTCTTTAATCATTTTTTAACAGCAAGTTTGATGGTTTTAATACAGTATTAGTGTCTATAATCACTACTCTGTGCATTAGATCTCCAGGACTTATTTATCTACTAGCTGCAAGTTTGTGCCCTTAAACAACACCTCTTCAGTTCCCTCTCCCTCCATACTAAGCTTTACAGTGACACTAGGGTAGCAAGAGCCAAGGTAAAAGGAGAAGTGAGGCAGGAAAAGAGCAAGAGCAAATACACAGTGACACATCACTGAGAAAACATGGTTTAGTCACATAGTACCAGTGACTCGAGGGACCTTCCAGATAGGCCTTGTAGTACCACTGTTCCTTGGAAGAAAACTTGGAGGGGTGTGAGAGAAAGGGGGAAGGGGAAGAAGGTATTTACTTTTGCTTCCCTTCCTTCTCTCTCTTTTTTTTTTAAAGATTTTTTTATTGGGGAATTGGGGGAGGGCACAGCATTGGGAAATCCGGGAAGGGGAACAGACAAGTTGTTATCCTTTTGTTCTTCAGCCTAGTTGTGGAGGGCGCCGCTTCACTGTCCCATGTTGGTATTATCATTGCGCTCTTCCCGAGGCAGATCAGTCGCCAGCCACTGGACGGCTGCTCACAGTAGCTCTTGGCAGCTCATGAAAGCTCACACTGGCTGCCAGCCAGCCCCACTGCAGCCTATGCCATCACCGGCGACTCATGGCAGCCCAGCTCCAGGTTGAGCTGCTGTTCACCATCTTAGCTGTAGAGGGCAGTGTCACTGGCCCTCATGTAGGATCTGAACTGGGGCCCTTCTGTTCAGAGCTGGTGTCCCAAGCCAACTCTTAACCAACATGCCACTGGGCTGGCCCTTCCCTTCCTTCTCTTGATTCTCATGGATCAAAGTTCATTCTACAGTGCATTAAGTTCCACTAAACGTTCAGGTTGTGTTACCCATGTTTGCTAGAACATCAAAGCCAAAACTTAGAATTGCACATTGTTCCAGGGGAAGAGGTGGGAGAAGTCACAGCCTCGGTGGATTAAGCTGGTTTGGAACTGTGCACTGGCACTGCTGTGGCTCACTCAAGGTGCATGTTGGAGGCTTTGCAGAATCCCAAATTCATGGTAGAAAGGCTAAGAGACCCAGGAGTGTTGGACTGTCTTTGGTGACTGGATCTCCTGGGACCAAGTGGCTGAAGTCATCTGGGACTGAGCAAAGCTGGGGAGGTTTATAAACTGTAGGACAAGGAACCAAAATAGCCAATAATCACACTTGAAAAGCAAACGAAAGGACAAAAAGAAAAGTAAAATAAGACAAGTTATTTTGTTTTTGCTGTTTTGACCTAGCAAATAAAAACCAAATCTGGATTTAGTAAGGAAAGACTCTGTTTGGAAGTTTTTGCAATGGGGGGAAAGGGACTGTTGCAGTGGGGATAGTCCTTTGACCATAAGATCTGCAGATGTCTCAGGAGTTAGTCAATAAGATTTTCCTTTTCTAGAGATGAGTAAACAAGATTAGAAAGAATCAGGTGACTTGGGATGAATGGCTGTGACAAAATCAAAAAATGTTTTACTCTGAGGTCAGTCTATGGGGGGTGGTGGGCTGTTGGGGAGGGGCTGGCTGTTTGCTGGCTAAGGCTGAGGCTGGACCAAAGTTCAGGCATCTGAGGAAAGGAGGGAATCTTAAAAGTTTGGTTGAGAAGCATTTTGTTCTGATTGACCTGCAGAGACCAGAAGTTTAGCTAATCATTTATTAGGCAAAGAATGGGAATTTGGCCTTGTCTGTCTGGCCTTATCATAGGTAAATGGGTGAGGGGGAGGAGGGGAATTCCCTGAGTCTTATCTACGTCATGTGAGGAAGGGTGGTTATTTGCAATAAGCCATTTCCCAGAACACAAATATGTGAGGATTTTTTTAACCATCACTGTTTTGCAAGATCACAAGGCTCGGGTAAAATTCAGCATTGTCAGACACCGAAGAGACTGGCAACATGAGAAAGAAGGATAATGCACAGTGCTGACAGAAGGAGGTACAAGGAGGAACGGACACGACTTTAAAGTGTGGCAACTCTACAAATGACACAGCCTTCCTGCAAACTTTTCAATGTAATGTACTCACTTTTCAGCCCATCCACCTCATCTTTAGAAATCTATACCAAGGAAATGCTTGGACAAGTGTGCTGAAATAATATACGAGTATATCACAATATTACTTTAAATATCAAACATTTGGGAACAACATAAACATCTGTCAATGAGATTCATTAAGGATATGTGCACACACATCACAGTGTGGCATTAACAAAGGTAATGGAGAGGTAGAAGGAGTGTGGAGGTTAAGAGTGTGCTCTCTGGAGTCAGGCTGCCTGGATCCAAGCCTCAGCTACAGCCCTTATGTAATCTGGGGCAACTAAACCTCTCAGTGCCTCAGTTTTCTTGCCTGGGAAATTGAAATGTATCTACCTTTTAGGCTTGTTGGAGGGATTAAATGAGTCAGTACATGATAGCATGTAGTGTCCATATTGTAATATAAATGTAATATTTACAGTATTGATATCCAAAGATGTCTTCTATACATAAAATATGAAACCCAGTTATAAAATGAAATATGTGTTAGGATATCATTTTAAAGAGAGAGAGAGAGAAAGACAGAGAGAGGGAGGAACAATAATATCTGGAAGAACATACATGCAGATTTTAAGTTTTTAAATTTCTACTTTACATATTTTTGAACTGTTCAATTTTTTCCTTTAACAATATCCATATGGAGAAAAGTAAAACCATCTCTTATTTGAAAATAAATAAATGATATGTAGATCGTCAAGAAATGGAGTGGAAGAAGGATATATGACTTGAGGCTATATTTGG
>NW_017731741.1:33820-34587 GCF_001890085.2 Hipposideros armiger | reverse complement strand
AAGTTTGGGTGGGCTCTGTTAGGAGTCAGTGAGCTGGGGTCAGTTATTTCACCTGTTACAAACACTGTAACCCCTCTAAACTGTAGTCACACTGCCAAGGAAAAGTAAAAGCACCAGAAACATATATGCAACCTTTCTCTTGCATGAATAACAAATCGAAGCTCAGAGAGTTTGGAGATGTGTTGCAGGGTCAAAGAAATTAGAAACTTGAATCCTATTTGTCCTTACTCACTTTAGAGCCTGTTTGACTGGAGAACTTTTTATAAGAAATACCATCAACCTGGCTCTCCCCAAGGCCCTCACCTCCCCCACTCCTTATCTCGGCCCTTCTCGTCCCTCTTTCCAGAGTTCTTATCTCAGAGCACCGTATGTAATTGTTTATTTGGCCTCTCCCAAACTAGGTTATAAAATTATCCAGGCTATGGATTGTAGCTTTTACCTGCATTCTTTGCACCTGGTGTGGATGACTGGCACTAGAAAGTGCTTAGCATGTGTGAGAGGAACGAATGTATTTTTTGACTCCCAGTTTAGAGTACTTTCCTTGATAATACTGCTACTGCCCCTGGAGCAGTATTTCTCAAAAAGCATCCGGTGGAATGCCAGACTCAGTTGGCCTGCTTGATTTTGAAAAAGCACATTATAGATTTCACTTCAGTCCTAGAGATTAGAACTTCTGGGTGTAGGGCCTAGAAAGTTAAACAAGCACCTCATGGGATTCTAATGAAGATGAATGTTCAAAACCCTCTTTGAGGCTTTTTTATGGAGGG
>NW_017731741.1:28023-29225 GCF_001890085.2 Hipposideros armiger | reverse complement strand
TGGACCCCCAAATAACTCCCTCTAGGTTTTTGAGCTCTATACAGATCTATCTGTTCATCCACTGGACAGTTCCCAATTTGATCGCCTACAGGCATTTCAGCTTCAACGTGTCCCAACAGGAAACCCTCTCCCCTTCCCACCACCTTAGGTAGAAACTAAGAAACTGTTGTTACTCTTTTTCTCAACTTCATGTACATCCTAATTTTGCTTCTTTAATTTTGTATTATTTTTCTGAAGGAAGATTCCCATCCATGAATCTTCCATCTGGCTCTTTATACCCTTGGACTTCATTTCTGCCTTCGTCTTGTACTTGTGTACTTTTCTGCTAGTCACGCAGTGGTTCTCAACCTTCCTAATGCCGCGACCCCTTAATATAGTTCCTCATGTTGTGGTGACCCTCAACCATCAAATTATTTTCGTTGCTACTCTATAACTGTAATTTTGCTCATGTTATGAATCGTCATGTAAATATCTTTTTGTTTTCCGATGGTCTTAGGTGACCCCTGTGAAAGGGTCATTTGACCCCCAAAGGGGTCGCGACCCACAGGTTGAGAACCGCTGTGCTAGTGTCTCAATTTTCATAGATATTAAAATGACATTTGATTGAATTCTGGTAATTGCTGATGGCGATTACATTCTGATCACTGGACAGGCCAGTAATACTTGGGCTCATTACATGAAATTCTGATTCTGTAGGTGTAGGGTTATATTCTTGGTATCCCCCAAAACCACTTCAGTGTTAATTAATTTGGGGTGGGGCAAAATTACCTTTTCCCTTTTTCTGGCTTCCTAGGTTCCTCCATGACTCACAGTTCAGCCTGTTAGGCAAATGATGGCCTGAGAGTCTGACACAGCATAAGGTTGTCAGTACAGACCACTGGCTTCTGCACTTTTCTCCCACTAGCCCCTCTTCATTTGCCCCCATTTGCTCACTCCAGTGTGTTCTACCCACCCTGTACTTTCATTCTAACGCCTACGCTCAGCCTACAGTTTGGCCTTTAGGCTTTAGATCGAGCCTTGCTTTTCTGACTTACCCTCACCTGCAGGCTATTCCCGTTCACTACTTTAGCAGATTCTTCCATGTTCCAAGTCAGCCAGGCCGGAGGAAGCTTCAGATCGCACACTGCCCAGGAGGTAGGACAAGCACATTTACCGTGAGGAGTTTCTCTTTAATATGACCCAAATGTTCTCCTAATCACTTC
>NW_017731741.1:27297-27850 GCF_001890085.2 Hipposideros armiger | reverse complement strand
TTTTTACCTTGTCAGCTTTTGTGTCTTCTTTGGTCAGCCCAGTATTGTTCAGAGTGACCGCTAAGGGGCAGCAGAGTATGGGAAAAACAACAGGGCCATAAAGCACAGTGGAGACATTCTTTATTACCTTTGAAATAGTTCAGTAATAAAGACATGCCAAGAAGTAGTAAGTCGTATGCCCCAAACCTCTTGGGGCATAATACTTTTACCTATCTTAGGGGTCTTGTTTTCAAGCATCATAATTTATATCATCATTAAATAAATTATTTCTAGATTATGAATTTTTCTCAAAATAAAAAAAATAATATTTAGAAAACACATTTTTTTAAATCAAAGAAACTATCCTAACTGAAGATATGTACTAATGCTGATTAGTCAAAAAATGGAAATCCTTTAAACTGTTGAATAAAACTCATTATATCATTTGAACTATGTGATGGTGACTATTGTATCAATAATGTTTTGGTCAAGAAGAACCTAATAATGGAAATTTCAGAAACATTATTACTCATAGATTGTTAAATGCTTTATAAAAGGAATCCAAGCTCATGGG
>NW_017731741.1:0-25717 GCF_001890085.2 Hipposideros armiger | reverse complement strand
AACTGGACGAGCGGATATGTGGGAGAGTCCATATCTAGTCAGGAAGGCAGTCAAGTCTTGGCTAAAGAATAAATTAATGGGATAGAGCTGAGTACAAATCCCAGCAGTGTGAGCCTAGATAACTGAGGAAAATAATAAAAGGAAAGAAAATGAAGAAGATAAACAAATGAGACAACTGATCCAAGAAGAAACACAAATAATGTCGAGAAAATAAGACATCTTTAAACAATTCTTATGAGTACTCACAGAGAGATTCAAGTGTGAATTGCATAAATAGAACAAGAGTGAGCTGCAATAACAAAAGTAAAATCAGAGAACAAGAGAAATGCTTTTAGACGTGACGTATGACGGCCATGCTTCTGTTAATTACTGGGTAAGAGCCAAGAGATAAAACAACTCTTTCACATTTTGGATATACTTAAGAGACAGCTACCAAAAGGCATCGGAGAGTGAACACAAGTAAACTGATTTTGGTGGGAAGACATGTTTCAAGGAAGAAGGGTGTACAAAAAGTTAAGTTCCCATTTTCATGTTTTTTAACCTATGGCCAATCTTAGCATGGCAGATGGGTTGGCAAGGGAACTTGTGAGAATTCAGTCTTTCTGGCTAGAGAACCAGAAGCCAAAATCCAGAGTAACTGTGGTCACTGGGGAGAGTGTGGAAATCTCAGAAAGGAACAGCCAATTTGGAGATCCCTAAATTCTGTCTGCCTATATGTAGCTCTGGTTGATGACTGAAGGACACATGTGCCAAACCAATTAAAACAGTTTAGACCAAGATAGTGGCTCTGAATTAAGAGGAGTTGCCACTCAAGAAATAGAATCCACTAACTAAAAACAGATAATACTCAGCAGAGAAAATTATGGAATTCAGAGTGTTAAAACCAAACACAAATGGAGACCAGCCTCGAAATTTCTCTGAGCAGATGAAACCATTTTAGTCATACATGCAAAGCTTAATTTAGTTTATTTTGGAAGACTAATCTGACCTGGTTCTTTCCTGCTTATGCCTCTGGAAATCATAAGCAAAACTTGAACTGTTTTCAAAATTGGCATGAGGTAACCACTAACCAATTCCCTATCATTTAAGAAAATTCTAGTATTATAACCAATCATTGTGAAAATAAACAGTTACTGCCTTCACACTATATAAGGTGCTTTATTACAATATACCCGAGTCTCATTCCATGTTTTGATTTCAGTGCGCCTCTTTCATGAACTGTCTTTTGATGTGTGCCTAATAAAAACTTTTATTAAGGACTACTTCAGTGATTTGTGGGTTTTACTTCTGCTATTTCTGAACCTTTGACAGGATTCTCCACAACTTATTACTCATCATGTCCAGAATACAGTCCCAAATTATCCAACATACAAAGAGCCAGGAAGAAGAGACACATTCTCAAGAAAAAATAAAATCAATTGAGACCAAGCGTGAGATGACAAACATGAATTAAGAGAGAAGGATTTTAAAGCAGTTCTTATAATTACTCTCAATGAAGTAAAACAAAATATGCTAGCCATGACTGAAACATGGGAAATCTCAGCAGAGAATTAAAAACACCAAGCGGAAATTCTAGAACTGACAAAAATATATTTGAAATAAAATACTGTTAGGTGGACTTAGCCAAATGGAAGTTACAGAGAAAATGGTAGTGAAGTTGAAGATAGATCATGAAAAATTATTCAATATTAGGACCGGGGGGGGGGAAAAATGGGAAAAAAAAAAGAGCATAGTCTCAGAGACTTGTTAGATAATATCCAATGGTTTAATACAGTGTAATTGTAGTGCTAGAAGGAGATGAGAAAGATTATAAAGCAGAAAAAAATGATGCAACAAAATAATGTCCAAATATTTCTCCTCACACCACAGTTAGGATTTCTAAAAATTGAGGTTCTGAGTAATTAATTACCTTATTATATACAAGTAGGTGACAGAGCTACAATTTGAGTATGCATTTTCCTAAACCTGAGGTCTATGTTCTTAATTACCCCCACTGTTATGCCTTAGTAATAGGTGCTTATTAAATAAACAAACTTTGAAAAGCAAAACAATTTTCCCAGCACCATTTATTGAATAGACTGTTTCTACCCCAATGTATATTCTTGTTTCCTTTGTTGTAGGTTAAATAACCATATAGGCATGGATTTATTTCTGGACTCTATCCTGTTCCCTTAATCTATGTGTCGCTTTTTATGCCAATACCATGCTGTCTTGATCACTATGGCCTTGTAGTATAGTTTGGTATCAGGTAGCATGGTACCTCCAGCTTTGTTCTTCTTTCTCAGGATTGCCATGGCTATTCAGGGTCTTTTGTGGTTACATATAAATTTCAGGATTATTTGTTCTAGTTCTGTGAAAAATGTCATTCACTGGATGTAAAGTACAGCATAGGGAGTATCGTCAATCGTACAGTAATAGAAATGTACAGTGTCAGATGATTAGTAACACTCGGTGGGGTTATCACTTTGTGAGGGGTGTAAATGTCTAATCACTATGTTGTTTTGTATCCCTGAAACTAATGATAAATTTAAAAAAATCATTTTCTCAGTCACACTAACCACATTTCAAGTATTCAGTAACCACAGGTAGCTGGTAGATGTCATATCAGATGGATTATAGAATGTTTCACCTCAGGAAATTTTATTAGATAGCTCTGTTCTAGACTATCTGAGATATGAATCAATTGACTCTTCTTCAAGAGCACTGGGCCAGCAAGGACACACAATTATGTCCCCTCTGCTCTAAAGCTTCAAAAAATTGTCCAAGAGTCTTATAAAGAATCATTAAGATTTTAGAGCAAATGTTAAAAGAGAAGTGTAACCATATGGACCTGACACTTGGCAAGTATTTCCTTTGGCATCCCTCCTTTCAGGGACACACCCTGTCCTCATGCTGGCCTGTGACTGCTCTGTGTTTAGGATTACCTGACAAACATTGGACTGTTCTGAACTTTCTATTGTACAATGTCCGATTTCCCATTCACTCAGCCCTGTGCTCTGTGCTAGGCAAGAACGGATTGTCTATGGGTCTAGTGTTATCCTAGATATAAAAAATATTCTACCACATTCCTCCTCACTGCTAAGATACACTTTCCTGGTTGCTCTTCAAGATGACACTTTACTTAGAATTTCCAGCATCATGGAAAGTAAAAAAGAACGTAAGGGAACTTTTTATCACATCTTTTTGAAGAGGTCAGGTGGCATTTCTATGTCTGTGCTTTTCCTAATTAATCGTTTATATCTGTAGTCTATGATTTTGTTGTATTGACTAAATTCTATTTCTAAATGTTTGTCCTAGACACAAATGTAACAGATAGTACCAGTTCCCATTTTCAAATTCCACCAGACCAGTGTTCTTGGATTTTTTTTCACATGCTCTTTTTCTTTAATTCATGGGAATGATGTTACTAGGACAAAAATATTTTTAACAACAATTCTTATTAGTCAAATGGCCTCAGAGAGAGGGATAATTTGGAGTGGGGATAATGATAAAGAAAGATAGGCAGACATAAGAATATAAGCATATGCGTATGTTCAATAGATAACCCTGCTTAAAAGTAGACTGTAATATTTTTGTAATTTTAAGCAGGGTTATCTAGTTGACTAGATAGTTAACTAGTGAGGTAATTAAGACAAGGTTTTGGAGACAGGAAGCAAACACTCACTTAAAATGTCCAATTAATTTTTTGTCTCAGGAACCAGAGAATCCATATATCTTTGGGGCAAACTAGTCTTCCCTTTTGAGGAAAAATAAGTACAGTAACAATTGTAGGTAAACCCTCAGATATACTGTAATTTTATGTTCTTTATTGTTCTCAAAGAAATCATGAAGTTACCAGAAATACGAACATAGACATGAAGTGTTATGATTTGTGGGTATAAATTGTTACGTTATGGAAACAAGAGTGCATCTGAAGGCGGTTTGCATTTAAAGTGGTGGTGGAGAGGAGAGGAGAGGTGAATTGAGGCAGGGAACCTGAACTGCTGCTTGTGGAGAGCTTTTATTTGGGTGAGGTAGTGAGGCTTGAGAGGGGCTCACACAAGCTGACAAATGGAAATGGAGATACTAAAGGTCCAATTTTTTAAATTGCTTTTTGTAAAAGAAAGTTTTTATTTGGAAATAAATTTAAACCTACAAAAAAATTGCACGAAGTTATACAAAGCACACTTATATACCCTTTACCCAGATTCACCTATTAAAATTTTGCTTTGTTTGCTTTAATGTTTTGTTATGTCTCCCTCTTTATCTTTCTGTGTGTGAATTTTTTTTTTTCCTGAACCATCTGAGAGTTAAGTTGAACACATCATGGCCCTTCAGCCCTAAATATTTCAGTAATTTACCATCAATACTATGTTTTTAACCAACTACCATTTTGTCAATTGACCCACTAATATATTTCATTCTAGGATCACATATTTCTTTTAGTTGTCTTGCCCTTTAGTCTCTTTTATTCTGAAATAGTACTTCAGCCTTTTATGACACACACATTTTTTGAGCAATATAAACCTCCCCACTATTTAAAAATAGAATATTTCTCAACTTCGATTTGCCTCAAATTTCAGGATTAGATTCTGGTTATGCATTCCTGACTGAAATACTATGTATATTATATAATGCTTCTCAGGGCATCATATCCAGAGGCATACTTGGCCATTGGTCCCTCACTGGTGACGTTAATTTTGATCACCTGGTCAAGGTCTTGTTTGATTTCTCTACTATATAGCTACTTTATTTTTCCTTTTGGAACTAAGTAATCTCTGAGAGGTGACACTTTAAACCATAGAAATAGCTCATCTCATCAAAAACCTCATCTCCCCACCCCTCCTAGCCAGATTTGCCATCCATTGATGATTCTTGCCTGAATCAACATTAATGTGATGGTTACAAAATTATGATGTTTCAACTCTAGCACTTACCAGTTGAAACTTGGTGTTTTACTGTAAGGAAAAGTCCTCCCCAATGTAGATATTTGTGTGTGTGTGTGTGTGTGTGTATATATATATGTATATATATACATATATATATATAGATAGATAGATATATGTATATATGTATGTATGTTTGTGTCTCTCTCTCTCTAATTATTATGGTCTCGTCGATTCCCATTTTTTTCCCCAATGGCTTATAATTTTTTACTCTCCGTAATTATCTTGCCACTCAAATTGTCACATATTTGGCCAGTGGGAACCCATTCATGCTGCAATAATGTCTTTATGAAATACTCCAACATTTAAAAATAATCTCTTCCTTAGTTTCTGATATAAAAATATATCCCAGTCTCTTACTATATCTTCCCTGTCCCTTTGCTTGGATAAGTCATTTCTCTGAGAAGTCCTAGTTCCTGTTACAGTGAAAGGTATTAAACACCAATATGTGGGTCTTAGGAATCCTCATTACTCCTCAACTGCCTTTGCTTCTAGGGAAGGATAAGTTTTAAGACACTGTAGGATTGAAGGCTACTATTTCAAGGCCTGAGTTTCAAGGCCTGAGGGAGTATCACTCTTCTTTTGTGCAACAGTAGCATTATGTGGGCACCAGAAAAGTGGGGAGTACTAAAACTTTTGGAGACAGCATCTTTTACATAGACCCTCAAACTGCTCAGTCAGGGTAGTATCTCTGGTGGCAGTGGTGACATTCCTTTAGCCAGCTTGAGAGTAAAACCAGTTGTTTTGGATTGTGTCAGGACAGCTGGAGTAGAAGAAGAATTCAGGATGTGGGAGTGTCACCTGGTGATTTTATTGGCTAGGCAGACTGTGAGCACATGGATGGATGCACTCATCTGAGGACTCCCAGTCATAAGTGGGAGATACTTTGTAAGGAAAAGACTTAGATTTATGCTACCAAACCAGCGAGGACTGAAGAAAGTATAAACCAGGAAATAAAAGTAAAAATGAATTGATTTAAAATTCCCAGACTAGTGAAGCCTGCAAATAACATCTGTGTATACACACACACGCACACACACCACACATATACAAACGAATTTAAAATTCACAGACTGGTGAAGCCTGTTACCTAGATAGTATAGATATATAGCTAAAAGGTACACATACCCGTGTGTATGCACATAACTTTTTCTAGGAGCCTACAGTTTCAACAGAGGCCAAACCTATGGGATGAGATTAATGGTAATAAACACAGTCCAATCTCTCTAGTTCAAAGACTAAGATTTAGATATAAACTTTCACTTTTTCATGGTTAAATGAAGTAAAAATTAATTATTCAATATTGTTTTGTCTCTATTTGAACCTTGGAAGACAGCATAAATCTATTTCTTCTAGACATGGCTAATCTAGATAAACCCCTCCAGACCATTCCAGATGTTGTCTACTCCAAGTTATACTGTTTCATAGTTGTTGTTTTTTTTAAAGAATGGAAAGGTGAAGGGCTAGGTGATTTACTATTCATTTTAATCAATTATATTGATTTTAGACATCTAAAACTGGGTATTTTCCTGGAAAATAGACACTCATTATATTAGTATCAATTTCATAAGAATAGTTCTCCAAATCATCTCAAGCTATTCAAACCATGAGTGAATATAAAAAGAAAAAAATTCTGTGAACTCTGAAAATATAAGCAATAAAAGAAATATATTCCTCAAATAAGTTTAGTAAGCTATTATGAGTAAATGTTTCCTCAGTCTTCACACTCTATACTATAGGGATTTTTGAGGTTATAATTTGAAGAAGATGTAATTTATTTCTTCCTTCTTGAAAAAAATGAAGCACAGTTTGTCATTATTGCTGAAATGGTTACTCAGGGGAAATAACTTAGTAAATAAAACTCAGCTTTTGGTAGCCTAGCCTAATTACTTCTCAGCTCTGGTGGTTACAGGTGAGATTTCAAAGGTAAAGTAACACAATAAAGGGATATTTCTAATGACTACCCAATTACATCCTATTATATATATAATGATAAAATATATCATTGGACTAAGTATCTTGCCAGCCATTTATTCAGTACTAAATTTGACTGCAATTTTAATGGCTTTCAGCAACAAGTTCCCCTCTAACTATATTAAAAACTTGAGAATATATGTTTTTTGGAAAGACCAAGAGGTTATAGTTAATATACCAAAACCAAAAAAAAAAAGGTACAAAAGTTACTTTCATTTAACTAGAGACTTTTTTTTTTCTCTTCCCGAGTGTTTTAAATGGCCATCTCCTTCTTGTATTAAATTGCTGAAATAGGAAATCTGAGAACTTTACAATAAATCCAACAAGAAGGCAATGCTGAACAATATCTCCCAAGCTGAAGCTGTGGAGCTTTGCTATGAGAATGTGAATGGATCCTGTGTGAAAACTCCTTACTCGCCGGGATCTCGAGCAATTCTGTACACAGTCCTTGGTTTGGGGGCTGTACTGGCCGTGTTTGGGAACTCACTGGTCATTGTCGCCATTCTGCACTTCAAACAACTGCACACGCCTACAAACTTCCTTATTGCCTCTCTAGCCTGTGCTGACTTCTTGGTGGGAGTGACGGTGATGCCCTTTAGCACAGTGAGGTCTGTGGAGAGCTGCTGGTACTTTGGGGAGAGTTACTGTAAATTCCATACATGTTTTGATACTTCTTTCTGTTTTGCTTCTTTATTTCATTTATGCTGTATCTCTATCGATAGATATATTGCTGTGACTGATCCTCTGACCTATCCAACCAAGTTTACCGTCTCTGTGTCAGCAATATGCATTGTTCTCTCTTGGTTCTCTTCTGTCACATACAGTTTTTCTATTTTTTACACAGGGGCCAATGAAGAAGGAATTGAGGAACTAGTAGTGGCTCTCACTTGTGTAGGAGGCTGTCAGGCTCCATTGAATCAAAATTGGGTTGTGCTTTGTTTTCTTCTGTTCTTTATACCCACTGTTGCCATGGTGTTTCTATATGGTAAGATATTTTTAGTGGCTAAACATCAGGCTAGAAAGATAGAAAGTACAGCCAGCCACACTCAGTCCTCCTCAGAGAGTTACAAAGAAAGAGTAGCAAAGAGAGAGAGAAAAGCTGCTAAAACATTAGGTATTGCTATGGCAGCATTTCTTGTCTCTTGGCTACCATACATTATTGATGCTGTGATTGATGCTTATATGGATTTTATAACTCCCCCTTATGTTTATGAGATTTTAGTGTGGTGTGTTTATTATAATTCAGCAATGAATCCCTTGATATATGCTTTCTTTTACCCATGGTTCCGGAAGGCAATAAAACTTATCATAAGTGGCAAGGTCTTAAGGAGTGATTCGTCAACAATTAATTTATTTTCTGAGGAAGCAGATACAGATTAACAAAATTACTGCGGGGACTTCAAAACTAACATGGACTTAAGTTCAAGTGCAAAATTAAACATTTGGATCTAGAGAAGCAAGTGTAATCATTTGATAAGTAGGAGGATATTACATTTAGCAGTTAGTTGTTCTAAAGCACTTTTCAGTTTCATGTATTTGGGCATTGTTTTTTCAGAATTTAGTGATAGATTAATAAGATTTCCTAATTACTTTCTGTTTAGTATTTTTCTGTGGTAATTTCTAATACCTTCTCTGAATATTCTATTTGTTTCTTCAAATAATTTGAAGTTTTGTAGTCCCTCCCACTCTCGTTACCAATGTTCAGTTGTCTAAAATACAGAGAGGGAGGAAAAAAGCTCCTGACTAATTTGTATGTTAGATTATTTGGGGACAAAAACCTCCTTTAAAGCATATTTTGTTTCAGAGGTAAATATGAGATTATAAATTCTTGAAATCATTTTAAATCTAAAATGACTTTATAGAAAGCTGGAATGTGGACATTCCTAGTAATTGAAAATTGTCTGAAGAACACTGGGACTCTTGTGTTTTCTGAGCCTTAGCAATGCTTCTCTCCATTGTAGAGAGACTGTGTTCACAAAGACTATGTATAGCGATTGTGTAATTATGTGCTATATCTCACTTTTGGAGAACATAGTTTATTATGTTCAAATACGCATGTTGACAAAAGGATGGTTTCTGTACTTTTAAAAGGTATTTTGAAGTAAAGTATTTTAAAACTAAATCTATTCCAGTGCATGAACAATATATTTTTAGATATTTTCAGACTTTAAACAGATATATTCCTACACTTTAAAGTAGTTTGATCTTTAATATTAATACTACCTTTCTATGTACTTTTTATTTGCTAAAAACTGTTTGTCCGCATTATTTCAATACCTAGCACAGTGCTTTGCACTTAGTAAGTCCTAAAAGATACTTTTCAAGCAAATGAATAATTAATTGTTCTTTATTTTCACTCATTAAATAATGGTTTAGTAGTCTTACACATTTAAAAAAACTCTTTTTTATTTGGTTTTCTAAAATAGAAAATTTTTAATAAGCAAAGTTCAGGAAAAATCCAGTTTCAGTCTATTGATAAGTTTTGTCTAATCTCTCAGTAAAAATAATTGTATGTTTAATGAGAAAAAGTGCTAGAGAATTTAAACTTCCATAATATTGAGCATCCTTTCTTTCTCTTTCTTTTTTTTCCCCCAGTAATAAACATGAACAGCCTTTTAACATCAAAACTGGGTTTGTGTCAAATTTATCATTTGTTGTTAAGAGAAGAATGATAGTTTTGGATTAAATAATGAATTTTCTAGTTAAACTTTTAGAATTCAACTATTGCTGTTAAAGTCTATCATATAGTTAGAATTTTTGCCCTCCCTTCCCCCAGGACTTTTTCTATTATCTATTTAATTATTTATTGAGCTTTATGGGGAATATCCTCATGCTTTGTGATTTTTGAATAATTTCGCCAGGTTGTTTCTCTGGTTTTTAATATTTTATGCCAGTACTTACATTCATATTGGAAGGGTGGGAAGAATATTATGATTGCGTAAGATGCACTTCTTCATTCCAGACTTCTAAGCTGTTTTTACTGTTCTTTCGGTGTGTTCAAACAGATAAAGCCTTTATTTTTCCCTGCTCCAACATTGCGTGTTTTTTGCTAAATTTGACTTTTGTATTTTAATAAATACTTTGTTGTTTTTTTGTTTTTTTTTAAATGTGGGACTATAGTAGGCGATACTGCAGAGATTTACTGTGAGGATTGTAAATGGCAGGCTGATTTTGAAAACATGCCCCTTTTTTTATCTGCAAAAGCTTACACAACATCAGAGTCCAGAGTGAGGTTCGAAAGCCAGGCTATCTGGGTTTGAATCCCATCGGTGCCATCTGCTGGCTTCCACCTTGCCTAGTAACTTACCCTTTGTGCATCTTAGTTGCTTACCTATAAAATGGAAATGATAATGTGATACTCTCATTTAATTCAGTCAGCAAATAATTATTGTTCAGCAGTTCATATTTCTGGTGGGAAAGAACAAACACAAATAGGTGGATGACAGCCAGAGAGGCAAAGGAGCCCCTAGGAGATGGTAGAAAGCATAGACAGGGCAGGTGGGGATTTTGCCGGCCTCATAAATTTAGCCAAGATGAGTCATGACAGGGACCGTGTATTTTCTTATCTTTAAAATGGTCTGTGCTGCTTAGCTTGGTATTGTCCTTAGAAACTGATGAAATATTGCCCTGTGGCATTAGACTATCGAATGCTAATCTTTACAACGGCCACTTGTGTGTGTGCACTCATAAGTGTATGTGTGAATATAATAAAATATAAATATCAGCTCCTATATAATGCCAATGTCTTTTTATTTCTGAGAAGTGCTGTTGGTTTTTCTGACTGGTGTATCTCTTCCATTTTATAAAGAATTATTCTAGGTCCATTAAACTTTATGACTTGGAGATCCAAGAAAAGTCACTTTATGATGGGGAGTTAAAGACACATGATCACTTGGTGTCATGTGGTCAAGGGTTCCATTACTGCCTGGGCTCAGTAACATCAAAAAGCTGTCTTTCAAAAGGTGTTTTATCTTTCACTGTAAATAGCATGGCCTTGTTCCAGAACCCCAGAAGACTACATTGAGTTTCTTCCACTGGAGCCTTCCATCAAATCTACACTGCATCTCTTCCCACTACTAACACCTCCAGCACCACAAGGCCACTAAATTGTATGGCTGTTATGCTGCAGCCCATATCAGTTGCAGAGTCCTCTCCTGCTCTGGGCTGTATGCAAAGCTGGCAGCTATTTTTTGTCACCCAGTATATGGACCAGAGCAGAGCACAGTTCCTAAGTGTAGAATATGTTGTTTCCAGGTCCTGAAGAGCTCTGCCAGGTATTGTGCTTCCTTCTGTGCTGTAGTGGTTATGAGATGTAGCCAATTGTCTTTTACCTAGGATGGGACATGCTCAATTACTTTAATGAAGTAGAAGGCCCCTGAATCTGCATAAGGCTTATCTGCAAACTTCTAGAAAACATGTATCTTACCAAGGCTAGGAACTAGGTACCTAGAGTGCTAGGTACGACTTGTTCATCCTGCCTGATCAACATAATGTCATCAATATGATAAATCAATGTGACCTTTCATAGGATGCCCAGGTGGTCTCGACTCCCTTCTTAAAGAGATATCTGAGCAGCATCTCTCTGGGTCTGTTACAAAGACACAGTGAATAATAAAGATATCATTTTGAGGATGCTAATAAATCATGTCAAGGTAAACCAATAGATTTTGATTGAGAACATATAAAGCATTGAAAACGTTAGTCCAAATCCGATGTGCCATCAGGTTGCTATGTAAGGCAGAGTTTCCTAACCAATGGCCTAATTAATTACGTGCTGCAAATGGCTTAAAAGGATGCCCGGGGATACTAATCCATTAAGTACTCGGGGAAGTCAGACTAGGTCTGGGGTAGCCAGTGCTATTTGGCCGGTAGACTCAGGCCACAAGCAGCCTCCCTGAGTTTCTTCTAATGGTTGCCCAAACTGAACATGATCTGACAGGGAGCTTTCCAGAACCTTTTTCATAAGGACCCTAATCCCATTCTTGAGAGCCCCACCTTCATGATCTCATCATCTCCTAAAGACCCACCTCCAAATACCATCATATTGAGGATGAGGTTTTAATATACAAATTTCGAGGGGACGCAAATATTCAGTCTTTAATAACATGTTATCATGTGCAAGTATAATGAACTGAAAAAGATTTGGCAGCATCAACTCAAACCTAGATGTGAATAAATTATTTCTAAGAAGGGAATAACAGGCTCTGGTTATATTTGAGTCTTTATTTCTCCCTAAGCTAGTAGCTTTCTAAAAGCCAAAGTCCAGGGTACAATTGGAGCAAAGTCATTTTGTTTCAGCATCCTTTCACATGTGCTATGAGGTGAGCAGCCTCATCCCAGCCCCTGGCTTCAAGCAGTGAGTTGCGCATAATTTCCTGTGTGGGATGAACACTTTTAGGCCCCTTTACAGGAGTCAAAATCCCGAATTCCACTGTTGCTTCTGGACCTGGAAACCTCTAGGTCCTCATTGTCTGGGGTAGTCAACCTCATTGTCAGCTCTGCTCATGTTTGGTGTTCCTGTTTCTTTTCTTGTGCACAGAGAAGATTATCTTATTTATGAACTTTGCTGTATCTCCCCTCCTCCCTCTCTATATGCCTGCCTTTTCCGTGGAGCACAGGGATTGATGAAATAATGAACTGAGCCATCTGGACTGAAAGTCCTAATGAAATCTGCCTTATCTGAGAAGTATGCATGAAGGTGGAAGGCAAAAAGCATGTTTTATCTGACTGCATATATCTTCTAGTCTTTCCTTTTGAACTTGAGTAAGGTATTTGGTCTTAAGAGGTAAAAACTTGGAAATTTTGTTTTCCAGCTTGTCTCCTAACGAAGGGTGCTGTTCCTTCTAACTTTGCAGAGCTGGCTGTGGGCATCCATGAGAGACAGGCGCCTCCCAGAGGCAGCAGCTCACCTTCACCCATGGGTCACACTTCCCATCAGCAGCAGGTAGGTAGATGCCTGCGGTGGGCAGAATAATGGACCCCCAATTATGCCCAGAACCTGCTGATCCCCAGAACCTGTGAATATGATACTTTCCATGGCAAAAAGGATTTTTGTTGATGTGGTTAAATTAAGGATTTTGCGATGGGGAGATTGTCCTGGGTTATCCAAGTGGGCCCACGGTAATCCCAGGGATCACTAAGAGTATCAGTGTCAGAGTCAGAGAGAGCTTTGAAGATGCTATGCTGTTGGTTTTATGGATGGCAGAATAAACAATAAACTAAGGAATGTAGGTGGCCTCTAGAAATGGGAAAAGGCAGGGCACGGATTCTCCCCTAACGCCTCCAGAAAGCACGCAGCATTGTTGATGCCTTGATTTTAGTCCAATCAGAACCATTTCAAATTTCTAACCTCCAGAACTGTAAAATAATAAATTTGTGTCCCTTTAAGCCACTGAGTTAGTGGTAACTCGTTACAGCAGCAAAAGGAAACTAACACGCCATAATTCTAAGGCAGGCATCCCATGTGTGGCTGTAACACCCCTTTACCTAACAAACAGAACCAAGACATCATTAACCAATCAGCAGCACTCAGAGACTTCGCTGTCCTGATATAGGATAGGTCATAGCCTTTTGTCTTTAAAAAATATTCCCCCATATCTATTCCCTTGAACCTAATCTTCCAGAGCCTGGATCTATACTTATTTGCTTTCCTGCTTGGCAATAAAACTTTTCCTACCAGAGCTTAATCATTGGTCTCACATTCTTCATTAGTTCGTCTTTAGCATCCCAGAGTAAAATAACCAATAAATAAATTCAAACCAGAACAAGAATACCAACATGGATGCTCTCTGAATCCATGTCTCCTGCTATCTACTATGTAGCTCTTTTTCTCTTTAGAGCTGACTTCTGAAAATAGCAGCCATTGCTCATGGTCGCAGTTGCCTTCCCAGCCTAATCTCAGTGATTCCCAGGCCGCTGCAGCTTGGATTCTCTGTCCCACAGTCCACCAGAATAGGTGGAATCATGCTCATCAGTTACCTAGCTGTTAATGCCAACAAACAATCCTGTTTTTATTTAACTTGACCCACCGTCACCATTTGACACTCTTGACATGCCTTCTTTCATGAACCTGTTTCATTGCATGTTATCTGTGGGACTCCTTTTTCCTGTTCTTCTGTCTGTATTTCTGTCTACTCTTTCAGACATAACTTTGAAGCTGGTACACCTCCAGTTCCTTCCATGCTCATTGCACACACCCTAATCCAGTCACCAAATACTTGTTGAGTATCTGATACATTCTAGGCATTATGTCAGGTGCGCACCAGGCAATCACATTTACCCGTAGACCTCAGAAACACCAGTATGCTGAAGAATCCCAAATAATTATCTTGGCACAATTTCTTTCCTGAGCTGAAAATTTATAGACTGCACTACCCACTGAAGAACTCCTGTTTTATGTCCCTTCAATCAATACAGTCTAACTCATCATCTTTCCCTCCTAAACGCACTCTTTCCCTTATTTACTTTATCTTTCTTGTTGGCAAGTTGAAAACCTGGTATTGATTTCTGCCTCCATTACGCAACCTTAAACCCTACATCTTTTCAATCTTCAAATTGTGTATTTCATATTTTCAAATAATAGGGAAGCAAAGTTCCTGAATAAGAGTGGGCTGAAATCAAGTTAGGTTTGAGAATTTAAAGAGAAGATAAGATAGCATTGCCAAGAAGAATTTGGTAGATAATCAACTGAATAAATGTTTTCACGTCACACTTTTAATATCTGTTCTCCTTTTCTTCCAATGCATTTCCATTATCTTTATCCTAAATGGCAAGTCACATTTGTATTTTCAAGTCCTGAATATATTGTCAAGGAAAAAAGTCTTCATCACTTCTAAGTGGCCAAGAGAGAGAGAAAAGCAGCTAAGGTCCTGGGGGTCACAGTGGTAGTGTTTATGATTTCATGGTTACCATATACAATTGATACGTTAATTGATGCTTTTATGGGCTTCATAACTCCTGCCTATATTTTTGAGATTTGCTGTTGGTTTGCTTATTATAACTCAGCCATGAACCCTTTGATTTATGCTTTATTTTATCCTTAGTTTAGGAAAGCCATAAAAGTTATTTTAAGTGGGGAATTTTTCAAGGATAGCTCATCAACCATTAGTCTATTTTCAGAATAAATGTGAGCACTGAGTTAAGAAATTCAAGGATATTTTCAAAATTATGAATTTACAATGAAATTAAATATAAGAAACGTATAAAACCTTTCAAAATTGGGGAATTATTTTTCAAATTAGCCAGGAACAAAGTTATGGGAAGGTGCATCCATTAAACCATTGTAAAGATATTTACAATACTAAATAATTAATGATAAAATGTTTTTCCATGTTACTTGTTTCAATGCTTAACACATGCTCTTGTTTCTTCCAATTTTATTGAATTCTGAATCTCATTTTTGGTTGTGAAAACTCTAATCATCTTCTCTTTTATGCTCAATTCTCATTTATCTTCAGATAGTCTTTCTTTGTTTTTTTTTTACCACACTGTGTTGTTTTGCTAGAATCGTCATAACGTAGTACCACAGACTGGGTGGCTTAAATAACAGATATTTATTTCCTCATAATTCTAGGGGCTAGAATTCTAAGATCAGGTGTCAGCAGGAATGATTTTTTCTGAGGATTAACCCCCCTTGTCTTCTCTCTGTGTCCTTACATGGTCTTTACTCTGTATGTGTCTGTGACCTAATAAATGTAAGCACTCCTCTTATAAGAACACCAGTCATATTGAATTAGGGCTCACCCTAAAGAACTCATTTTAACTTAATTACCATTTTAAAGACCTTATCTTCAAATATCGTTACATTCTGAAGTACAGGGGGTTGGGACTTTAACATAAGAATTTTGGGGGATACGATTCAGCCTATAGTAGACACAGTTTAGGTTTGATGACACTACCCAAGGGTCTGTTTATTTGCTGCTCCTCTGCGACTATTTTCCCCTTTCCTTTTAATGCCTGTATTTTCTGTGAGCTTTGAGGGCAACAAGGAAGCCTCTTCTGCTTAATGGCTGGGCAGAATCTTGGAATGTTCACTTGTAACATCGTGGGACCAATAATTCAGCCTTGGGATCAAGTGTGAATTACAGATTGCCAGTAGTTTTGCAAGTGGAAAAATCATCAATTAACATCAGCAGTGGTCATTTCTACACCAAATATTATCACTTGAAAATAGTATGTATTTCACTTCCCCAGAATGTTCTGGAGTCAAAAATTTAATGCTAATACTGCAAAGAAATTTCTATTAAAAAGAGTATAAACAATGTGTGCTATAATTTTATATTTTTCTTCCTGAAATATTTTACACTATTGATTCAATAAAAGTTTTTTTAAAATATGTATCTAGAGTATTTTGTATAATGAAACTAAATTGTAATAGAATAGTGGTATATAAATATTTTTTTCTTTTTTCATTTTGGTTTATCTGTGGAGTGGCTTAATTAGAATGATTGAAGCATTTTTTTTCTCTCATTGGTTTTCACTGAGACTTTCCTTTGCTTTCAAACTGATGCTGAGCATTAATTATACACAATACCTGTGTCAGGAATTACTAAGGATAAAAAAATGTTATACAGTATTTTATACAGTATTTTCCTCAAGGAAAGTAATTTTGTAGGTAATATGGGCAACACATTTTAAGTTACACTATTGAGGACCAAAACAGTGTCAGAGATGCTGAGTCCTCTGTACAGAGAACTGGTTGTCATCACAAGGCTGGTACTTGGTGTTGTCATTCCTATAACACTGTCTTCTCACCCACATGTGGCCCCATGGCCTGCAGGGCTAAAAATATTATTAAAAAAGACTTTATTTTTGAGTAGAAAGACTTTTGATGGTTCTTCAAGCATGTTTGGACTTATGTAGGCAGACAGGAGTATGAACACTTTTTTTGTTTGTTTTTGTCAAGAGGGTTAATACCCAATAAATGGAGAATTGGGCTTGGCAAATTGGAAGACAATGAGGAGATCAGTAGCATAACAGTCAATAAATGAAGTTACATGTTATCACTTAAGATACTCATTAGATCAGATTAGCTGTAACAGATTTTTAAAAATGATGTGATGTTCCCTATTTTTAAATTATAGAGGACAAACATAGAAAAAAGTTAAGTGAAAGATTTGGATAATAGTCCCCTTCTACAAATGTCTCATAAAATTGCACTGTTGCTAAATTAAATTAAAAGAATAAATATGACAAAAGTTCAAAGATAAATTAAAGATTTTTGCAATTTATCCTATGGCCAGGACAAATAATCTATTGTTATAATGATAACAGAAACCTCCAATAGAATTCTAAATATGGAATTTCTTTTGAACAAGCAGTGGGTATGTAGAAGTTCACAGAGGAGAGAAAAAAAAGTAGATTAGATTCTTCTATATACTTCATGATAGTCTTTCTTTTCTTTCTTTCTTTTTTTTTTATGATAGTCTTTCCTAAGTATGACTATGTCAGATATGCTGATCATGGCTTTCTAATTAGGAAAGCATATAATACCACCACATGATAACCTCCTTGGCCATAGATGACTACAATAATTAGAGTTGGAGGCATGATTCCAGGAAAACTCATCACTATGTTGGGCTAAATCCATCATGTTATCACTCAAGATAATGTGAACTAAGACACCAGATGATGTTAATACTGAGCAATATGATGAGGGTTCCTGGATCTTGCCTACATTCTATTTCTTTAAGTTCTGATTGCTCATTGTTTCCTTCATTAATATGATAAAAATACATTTATCACCAACATTCAGCACATACCTAGAAGTGAAATTTTAGAAACATTGTTTTTAAAGTCCAGATAAAGACAAGATGGTTCGATATTACCACATTGTATGTTGTTGTTTTAGATGTATTAGTTAGTGCAGTTGTACAAGAGAAATAAATAGATACAGAAAATCCAAAATAAGGAATTAAAATATCCTTTTTTTAAATCACTATTTGCAGGTGATATGATGAAAAGCAAATTTGTCTTAAGTCTGCCACGATGCTATTGAGAACTAGTACAAGACACCAATAATACTTTCCCCAGCATAGAAACTGATTACAAACATGTATTTCTTATGCATATTTAGTTTACTTAAGATGGAAATACACTCTGTGACTTTGGATTATACCACATACTTATACAAGGAAATAATAATGAAGTTTGAAAACTTCAGTAGAGAAGTATAAACCGTTTTATAAAATGGACATTCTAGATCCTAAAATTACTGGTCCCTACTTCTCAAGCTACCAAGAACTCAAGCAGTGGTTAAATAGAAGTTTATTGAGAGAGTATACAAAAATATTATTATGTGCTGGCTGCCCCTTGTTACTATCTCCCACAGGTCAAAATTCATGTCACAGAAAGTTTATTTCTTAAAACTTCAGATTATCTTTTTTTGACCACTTCAGTAGCTTTTGAGAAAGTACATTTTCATATTGCTTGAGTCTGGCAGTGGTGGGAGATGCTAGAGTCTCTGAAAATTGGCCTTAGAGGGTGGAACTACATGGCACTAATGGATTTGGTGACCATAGTACTGGATCACTCAGAATAAGAAGTCAAGTGTGAGACAGAGAATCTGAGCATGCTGAAAAAATGATCCAATATAATAGCCCGTGGGATGAGGAAGAAATTAAAATGAAAATTAGAAAAAATTATGAAAGGAATGATGATAAGAATATGACAAAATAACAAAATAAGCTATATCAAACTAACAAAATTGTGGTATACAGGGAGGACATCTGATTTTGGCCATGATGAAATAGCTTGTACCAAACCGCCCTTTCCACTGAGAACAATCATAAAGCTCAATTGAACATATAGAGCAACTATTTGAAGCCTTGGAGGGCAAGCAATGCAGCCTGGAATTAATGGGACAAATTTATAGAGAGAAGGGAAAAACACTGAAGTGAGATGGGCCTTCTCTAGCAACTGAAAGATCAACACAAAGGAAAGGAGGCCATCTCCAGGGCCTGCTCTGCCTCTCAGAATAGCATCCATTCTGACATCTTGCAATATGGTTTTTTAGGGTTTTGAAATATCAACTCTGAATATTGACATAGAAATCAAGAGGTTACATTTTGAAGAGTGCTTTGTCACCAATAAATTTATTTTTGATCATGAAAGCTTAAATAGGGAATATTTAAAATGTGTTCTGAATTAATGAATATGTTTCATTAATTATTTACTTTCTAAGAAAGAAAGGTGATCTCTCCAAATGTATGATAAGATGGTGGGAAGTATTCTTCAAATTATTCAGGAAGAGCATGAAGACATGGAACTCTACTCATTAGATTCATCCTCCCCTGTTGCCTGGCGAGAAAGTCTGGCTTATTGACTATGTCCCTAGATTTGGGACAGTCTGAGCTGGGTGCATCACAAACATAAAGTGGCTTTCCCATGTTACCTAGTAGCACAGGGAAATTTGCTCTATCGACAAGCCTTTCCCCATTTTTTAATAACACTCGGGGCAGACCTTACTGCTTTCCATTCACTCCCCAATATTTATAAGCCCATAATGTTATTTCCCATTCAGATTAAAATTTTAAAATCACATCCAGCTTAGCACTCTTACATTTCCTACCCCAATCAGTGATATCCTAATCTAGTTCTTGGGGACTTAGTGTGGGGAAGAGTATGAATATAATTCTGCTTTTACACTCTTCCTTCCACTCTTCTTTTCCTCTTGTAACCCCATCCACCCTCCACAGCAGAGCACCAATGGAATAAGGAGAATGTTAATAATGAGAGAAAAGTTTTCTCATTCGGCCTGGTAGTGCCAAAGGCCTGATGGACAATGCCCTGCATGTGGCAGGCGATCAAATGTAGTCCCTGTCATGACGTACATGTGTGAGTCATTTGGGAGAGCCTGCCCACTGTCCAGTTCCCTGATGTGGGTGAGCCACTCCGGATGACCTCTTTCACTTTCTCTTTAGAGTCTGTCTGTGAGTAGAAACTTTACAAGCTTTTGCTTCTGGGGTCCCTTTGTCCAGGGGACCATACCTTTGAACAATATATTGGGAAGATGATTCAAGCTTGATTCGCTCTTTAGATCTGTTGGTTTAATCATCTCACTGACCTGCCCTGTGTTTACATTGAGCAGAGGCAAGTGGACTTAGAGGAGGTGGCTGGGAGGAGAATTGGGCTGGCAGGGAGAGAAGCCCCTACTGTCACTGCTTCAAGTGGCAAAGATGCATGAGTTCCATGTGGGTACTAGACTCACGGAAGCCAGAGAGGCTTGGCCCTTCTGGCAGGTCTCCCAGTTCAGGACGCACAGTGTCTGTGACACATCCCAGGGCTGGAGGAGGATGTTGGAAACATCAGATAGTACTAATCACAGCAAGATCAGGAACTTGGGAATGGAAATGCCTCCTGCTGGGCAGTCTGAAGCACCAGATGGGCACTGCATGACAGGGGCATTATGGGAGGGCTCACTACACAGAGGTCATGAACACCAAGTGAAGGTTCCAAGGAGACCAAATTGGGTGTCAAATTATGCTGTTCCTTTTCTTCTACTCTCTCCTCCCTGTGAAATAGAGAGAAAAGGAGGGTGGGATAAGGAATGAACAAATCAGACACGCCTCTTCCCTACAAGCAGGCTTTTTAAGCCTAGATCCCACTAGCCCAGGGCACAGGGAGGACAAGGATACTCAATTAGATATAGAGTGTAGTTTTAAACTGGAATGGACCAGAATGAAAATCTTTAACACTCAGAGTGACTGGATAACTATGAGGTCTGCCTGAGATCTCATGGAGGGATGAGGAAGGAAGAATTGTTAGAGCTCATTTGGAGAATGTGATAGGCGATAATATAACATTGTATTGTTTCCCATGCAACTCAAAGTATTCCATAAATGGCTAACACACATTTCTAAAAATAGTTATTAAACACAAAAAAATTATGTAAGAATCCAGTTGATTATTGACTCAGTTATACACTAACTTAAAGAAATGCTGAAACTCTTATTAGATATATAATTAATATATTGATTGTATATTATCAATATTAACCACTGTTCATTTACAGTTTAAAACTTTGACCCTGCTTTGTGTTTGCTTACCTCTAGCTCTAATCAAAAGAGACAAGGGTACAAAACTTTCTCACCCTTTCCTCTCATTAACAAACTTCTGAAATTGGGCCCTGGCAAGACCACAGAGATCATTAACACATGTTTTTCCCACCTCTGTCATTATGAGAACTGTGTCACACTCTCAGCCATTCGGGAGATGGCTTATTTAATGGTTTATTTATTTTATTTTAGAAATGTCTTAGAAAAGTTCAAAGCCTGCAAGCTATGAGAGTGAAAACTTCGATGATACAACCAGTTTACCTCCAAGGTTTGCCCCTGGTGCTAGAATCATAACCCCCTGAAAAACATGATCACTGCTTAATCTTGATCTTTATCTGATGCAAATGCATTTACTCAAGATGGTCTTATGAGCAAGATAGGAAGAGTCATACATGTGAAAGATTTCTAGAGGTCTTACTAAGAGCTTCCAATTTACATACCCTCTCAGCTCGAGGCTAGTTTCTCTTCATAGAATAACCTCAAACAGTATAAAATAATGTAGAGTCCACTAATAAGTTTCAATGGTATAGCAAAAAAAGTAGAAAAGTGCAGGACAATCCTTTTCGTAGTGGACATTGATATTGCTTTCTCTGTATAGTTGGTTTTTTGCACATCTGTGTCCATTAGAAGAGGCTACACTATCTCAGACATTTGTAATTGACCAGAGAGTGCTCTGGTTTGTTTTGAGGGGCACTAAAGGCTTACCTGTGAAAATATCACCTTTGCTACTAATGAGTCAGGACTGTGGTTCCTAGAAAATTTGGGTTTCAGAAATAATAAAATTGGTTAAAAAGTTTGGGACACTAACAGATAATTGCCAAATATTAACTTTTACCAAATAAGAGTGGATAGAAAATTGGAAGATATCTAGCTTTTTGTTTTATAAACTAATTTATGGAGATCCACGGTTTGTTCAGATTCATCCTGGAAAATCTTCATGCCCCCACCTCACTCCCACTTCCGTACCACAGCTTGGCTTTCATCTCTGTCTTTCTCTGTCTCTCTTTGTTGCTGGCATAATATTCTATGTGCATTGTTTCTGTCTGCTAACAAAGGTCTGAAAACCCAAGGTATTTTTTTACTCATTTTCCATTTCTTCTTTTTGGTGTATATCATATTATAATTTAAAAATACGGAAGCACCATTTTTGTCTTACCCTGTTTTTTAGAACCCTTTTGTCTACACCTTCTTGTCTAGGTCCTTATTTCACTATCACAAACTATTGTCTTTCACCTTTGTAATACTTTTCAAAACTTATATTCACATAACCATTTCTCTGTTTACTTGTTAAAGGCTTCCCCACCCCTCAAGGCTGTAAACTCCATGAGGATAGAGATCATATTTGTTTGGTTCATTACTTTGCACCCAGCTCTTGACACTCAATAAATGTGTATTAAACAGATGAATTAATTAATGAATACAGCTCAGAATAATGGAGGGACATATAAAGTTATTTCTTTACCAAAAGTGGCAAGTATTATGTGATATTATTTTATTGCCTAGAATAATTGTTCTCAATGGAACAGGCCACTGAGGCATTTGCTCCCCAGAAGACATTTGTCAACATCTAGTGACACTTTTGGTTTTCAATGTTGGGGGGAACTGTACTGGCATCTACTGGCATCTAGTAGTGGGGATGCTGCTAAAAACTCTTCAATGTACACAGACCCCCACATCAAAGAGTTATCTGAACTCAAACGTCCATAGTGCTGAAGCTGAGAAAGCCTGGCATAGGCCTTTGTCTATATACGAGTGACTGACATTGCTTTACAAAATTCGACTCTCAGGAAATATTAGGAGGAATCTAAAAGGTTATTGGGTTAAGAGTATTACTTTTCTTGATTAGGAATCAGCTGGCCAGGTGGATTAATAACAATACCTATGGCACTTTATAACTTGAAAAGCAAGCTCACAGAGATCTGCAAGGTCAGCTCTGCACTGGTGAGAGTCCTGAACCCTTCTTTGGAAAGGCTGAACAAGGCTTTTCCTTGTCTGCAGTGTTCCAACATTCCGGGCATGGGAAATTACCAAGGAATGTGTTCCCATTTTACAACTTTGTGCTCATTATTCCTTTTGACTTCTTCTAGTATTGGGAACAGGAAGTTCTTTTTTTAAAAATTTATTTTATTTATTTATTTTTATTTTTTTAAATTAAAGTTTATTGGGGTGACTATTGTTAGTAAAGTTACATAGATTTCAGTGGTACAATTCTGTAATACCTCATCTATATATCATATTGTGTATTCACCACCCAGAGTCAGCTCTCTTTCCATCACCATATATTTGGTCTCTTTTACCCCCATCAACCACCTCTCTGCCCCCCATTCTCTGGTAAACTAACCTATTGTCTGTGTCTAAGAGTTTTTGTTTCTTCATTTGTTTGTCTTGTTCCTTTGTTGTTTTCAGTTTTATTGGGTTGTCAAAAAGTCGTGACACATTTTTGCAACGAAAAACATAGAAAAAATATGTCACGACTTTTCTGACAACCCAATGTATCCCACATATCAGTGAAGTCATATGGGTCTCGACATTTTCTGTCTGACTTATTTTGCTTAGCATTATAATCTCGAGATCCATCCATGTTGTCACAAATGACACTATTTTATCTTTTCAGATGGCAGAATAGTGTTCCATTGTGTATATATACCTATTACCTGGAACCACAAACAAATGTGCAGTCAGATGGTGCGATGTCCATTTCTCATAGTCATGAAGAGAACTTGCAAATATTCTTCCAGTGAAAATATCTTGAGAGGAGAACAGATCTATTTTCTACCAGAACCTTAAAAACGCTAGTGTATTTAAATATCATGTTGTTTTTTAAGACTTTGGTGTAATGTATTTCATCAATCTCAAGTTGTCCTCAATGTATGTTATCTTTTCTGTTTGTTGGTAACTACCGCAGATGCAAAAAATGATTCTTGACAGGAAAGAAAAAGCTAAGTACTGACTCTCACTGTTTGCACCCTATTGTATCTCTAACAAAAACCCAGTAAGGAGACCATGTCAGGATTGAGAATAGAGGAAAGGTTCAAGTCTAGGGAGAAAGAAACTTTGGCCCAAGAAATCTAACAGCTAACCCAATTTGATGTAAAGAGTTGTTTTGTAGAATAACTTTCTTAATCACTGTTGAAAATAATCTTCTAAGTTCACACCTTGTACTATAGGGATTCCATCTGGGGATTTTCCCATTAATGGCATTTATTTCTGTGGAAGCACTGCTTGCTTTAGGCAGGAATGCAGGTCAGACAGCATAGAAATAAACAGGAGTTGATCCTTCAGCCTTATAATTACTTCCCATATCAGTGCTTCTTGCAAAGAGAAACTCTGAAGGTAAAAATAAATATATATATTTAATTAAAAGGGAATTTTATCAAATTAAGAGAACCAACCATTAGTTGTTAAAATTAACCTCCCACCCCTCCAGCCCCCCCCCAGTAATCTTGTACAATATAATTTTTGTTGAACTGCATTTTGTTATAGAAAACATTTGAGATTTATAATAAATAATAGAAAAATTTAAAAAATTAGTAATATCGGATAATTTCCTCAGGCATCCTGGTGTATTTATGTTTTTCCCCCAGGAGTACTGAGAATTAGAATCTTATATTTCTTGAGATAATCAAGAAGGACAGCATTCTTCAAATGTAAAGAGCAGCATCATGAGCGGCAACTCGTCCCCCTCTGCATCTGCGCAGCTCTGCTACGAGAACGTGACCGGGTCCTGTGTGAAAACTCCCTACTCGCCCGGACCCCGCCTGATTCTCTACACAGTGTTTGCCTTTGGGGCTGTGCTGGCCGTGTTTGGAAACCTCCTGGTGATGATATCAATCCTTCATTTCAAGCAGCTGCACTCTCCCACCAATTTCCTCATCGCCTCCCTGGCCTGCGCTGACTTTCTGGTGGGGGTGACCGTGATGCCCTTCAGCATGGTCAGGTCGGTGGAGAGCTGCTGGTACTTTGGGCGAAGCTTCTGTGTTTTTCACTCGTGCTGTGATGTGGCATTTTGTTACTCTTCTCTCTTCCATTTGTGCTTCATCTCCATCGACAGGTACTTTGCTGTTACTGACCCTCTGGTCTATCCGACCAAGTTCACGGTGTCTGTGTCAGGGATATGCATCGGCGTTTCCTGGGTCCTGCCCCTTGTGTACAGTGGCACCGTGTTCTATACAGGTGTCAATGACGATGGGCTAGAGGAATTATCTAGTGCCCTCAACTGTATAGGGGGTTGTCAAATTGTTGTAAATCAAGACTGGGTGTTGATAGATTTTCTATCCTTTTTTCTACCTACCCTTGTTATGATAATTCTCTATAGTAATATTTTTCTTGTGGCTAGACAACAAGCTAAAAAGATTGAAACTATCGGTGGTAAAACAGGATCATCATCAACCAGTTATAAATCTAGAGTGGCCAAGAGAGAGAGAAAAGCAGCTAAAACCCTGGGTATCACAGTGATAGCATTTTTGATTTCATGGTTACCTTATAGTATTGACTCATTAATTGATGCTTTTATGGGCTTCATAACACCTGCCTATATTTATGAGATTTTTTGTTGGTGTGGTTATTACAACTCAGCCATAAACCCTTTGATTTATGCTTTATTTTACCCCTGGTTTAGGAAAGCCATAAAAGTTATTGTGAGTGGTCAGGTTTTCAAGGACAATTCATCAACTGTGAATGTGTTCTCTGAACAAACGTAAGCAATTGGATTGAGGAAGTTGAAGATATCTTTACATTTTGCAAATGAAATGAGTTTTTTTGAAA
>NW_017735130.1:0-2318 GCF_001890085.2 Hipposideros armiger | reverse complement strand
AATATGAAAGAAGGCACAGAGTTTATCATCGTGCACTTGAAGTATTTTTCTTTGAATTGCGCTATAATATGGTAAGTATATTACAGTACCTCATTTACAATGTCTTGGAAAATGTACAAAGCTGCAGGTCAACCAGAGATACAAAGTCAGCTTTTTCTGACTCTATTCCAGTAGCAGTAATGATGAACTAGGATGAAGACTGGCCGGAAACATGATGTAATTATTCAGTGAAACCTGCGATGACTTATGAGATTCAGTCAGTGTTATTACAGCATGCAGTTAGTGTTGTGTTCTTGCTGTTTCAGGATTGATGCTGCCAGAGATGATGATTCTTTGGGCAGACTTGTGAATGATGACCACAAGAACCCCAACAGTAAAATGAGAACGATCACTGTGGACCGGAAGCCCCATCTCTGCTCATTCGCAGTAAAGGACATCAGTCCCGGGGAGGAGATAACGGATAACTATGGGGATTGGCCATGGAGAAGCAAGGTATTTACAGAAATGATTTTTTTACCTGCATAGTTTTCTGAGCAAATTAAGCTTCAACATATGGAGTGGTTTTGAATGTTCCCAGTATAGTCAGAGGTTTTAAAACACTGTTGTCATAAAACATAGGTTAAACTCCAAACAACCATGTTGCAAATGGAAATATTATGTAAACCTAAAGATATTCATGCTACTCTAAATGATTGCTCTTTGTGATTTTAAGCGATGTTTGAGTTTGAAAGTGCCTATTGTACTCTAAAACTTTAATCTATTTATACTAATCTAAACACCGTTTACCTATAGAGTATGTCATTGATGTGGAGAAGTTAAAGTAGTTCATTTTGAATCCACACAGGTGACTTCTGAGACAGAACAGTCTTATGGTTTGGTGATCCTCATCAAGCCTTAATGACACTCAGCAGGAACTTTATTTGTCTTAACTTCAGTGTTATATAAGGGTTGATCTATCCGTTTAAAAGTGAAAATGCAGTGTTATTTTACATTTTGGAATATGAAGCAGTGTTAATTTTTTTTCTTCATGAAAACGCAACAAAAAGAACAGATAAGAATACTGTTAAAGTACCAGATCGATAAGCAGTATCGGCAAGAGGAGTAATATGTACCATTTAAGTTTTGGCAAAATGATGCAGAATCTCCATTCGTTGCTTAGTTTGACTTTTCATGCTGACAAGATACTGTCCTCACAAAAAGCCATACCAGTGAGGACTGTGTGCTGGAGTACATTCTCACACATGTTAACTGTTAATCTATGAATTCACCTGTATTATCTGTTATTCTGCAATTAATGTTCCCTAAACTCCTTTTCTCTCTCTCCCACAAGATCTGTACACCTGATCCTCAGCTGACACTTTATGACACTCAACAGGTAATGTGTTTACCACTGGAAATATGCATCCATTTCTTATGTTCTTTAATTGTCAAAGACATTGTTTTATTAACATTTGTCTCATATTTCTCATAAAGCAGTACACATGATTTCCTGCTTATCTGTGTTTACAAATGTTTAAAAATATTTCATAGGTGATATCTGAGACAGAACGACAGTCCAGTGGTTTGGTCAGCTGTGAAGCAGACGAACGATGGGTGTGTGTGTGTGTGTGTGTGTGTGTGTGTGTGTGTGACCTAGAAAGGGTTTGACTAAGGTAAGGGAACCCTGCTCCTGAAGAGCCTGTGCCCAACAGAGTTTAGGTTCCACCCTAATATAAGGGTGTTTTCACACCTGAGCATTTGTTTCAGAACCTGGTGTGTTTCCTCCCTTGGCTCGGTTCGTTTAGGCATATGTGAACACGGCAATCGCGCTCGGGCCAAAACAGTCGCTCCAAGATCGACTGAACGAGGTCGTCTTGGCCCGATTGCAAACAAACTCTGGAGCGGTTCGCTTGTGGTGTGTAAGCAATCCGTCCCAACGGACCAACGAACGAAATGTGTTTATAAAATGCAGCAGTGTTTGATTCTGTGATTGAGCACATTAGTTACTGCAGTTAAAACCAGAGAGCACCTCTTCATCTTAAAATGTTGTGTAATCACGCTTATCCGTGCAAGAACGCTGTCCCGGCGAGCTGTTGATTCCCGCTCTAGCTGCATTATAACAGTCATATAGTGTTTGTGTGTCTCGACACGGTCTGTTAGACAGCGCTGGGAGATACAGAGAGAGCGCGCTTGAATTAGTGTGAATGTGGTACATAATTTAACAGCGGGAATGACTGCTACATTCCTATAGTGTTGGTGTGTGTCTCGACAGTAGCTACTAAACAAGCCACAATATGCTCATGAAGCGAACCTGTCAAGGGTAAGGGTAGATGTAAGGG
>NW_017735129.1:0-2380 GCF_001890085.2 Hipposideros armiger | reverse complement strand
GCCGGGGTTCTGGTTTTACTTATAGTCCGATCCACGCGCAGGCAGCGGCGCACAGCACTAAGGCCGAGCCTGGGCGAGGGCGGGGCCGGCGAGAGGAGGCGGAGTCCACCGGAGCCCACGCTATAAAGGCCGCGGGGCGACCTGCGCAGACCTTGCCGCGCTGGATGAGGGCTTCTGAGCGTGATTAGGTAAGACGTGGGGCTGGGGGCTCCGAGTCTGCGCCGGTTGCGAGCCTTGGCCTGTGCCCACGGACAGCTAGGGGCTCGGAGGGTCCCCGCAGTCTGTGCCCCTACTGCTCCGGCCTCCGCGCCAGCGGGGAGCGGGGACGGCTCCGGCTTTTCCCAGTATCCCCGGGACTGGGCGGCCTCCCGAGGCCCTGACTTTTCGCCCTGGTCGCATGCTTGACGCTCCCCAGAGAGCCCGGCTTCCTTTGTTGACAACAAACAGGGAGGAGAGGGCACTCTTTCCCAACGCGGGCGGTGCTCTCCATTCCCTCGGGAGTATTTTCTTTGAACCCTGACCACCTGCCTTCACCTTTCTCTGAAGGGAAGGTCTTGTAATACAGGGAAAAGAAATTGCGTCTTGAAAGGTGGTTAACGCCATCCTTAAGTGGTCACGGACATTCTTCTCTTAGAAGTGTAAATTTTGAATTTTGATGAACAGGGCAAGGCCGCAACTGAGACGTTTTCAGTCCAAGTTTGGTGTGAGGTTTTGTTTTCTTGGGCTGGCTTGGGTGGAGCCCTCCTTAGAGTCCGTCAGACGACTTTTATGTATTTTTTTATTTTATTTTATTTTTTTAGCTGAGCCATCCTGTCACCTGTTGGCAGCTCAGCGGCAGCTCAGCTTGGGCCAGGACTCAAACCGGTGACCCAATTGCTCAGAGTTCGCACTCTTGGGTGAGCTCTTAACCAACTGAGCTACTCTGCCGGCCCAGACAGGTGACTTTTAAAGAAATGCTTAATAGTGACTTGAATGGTTTGAGGAGAAGCAGTTTCTCCAGAGGTTGGGGAAATGTGCCAGCTCACATATTCCATTTCTGCTGACATACGTGAACAGTGTCAAGAAAATGGCTTCTCCTCTGTAGCCTGCAACCCACAGTGAGAAGAGCTGAGGTCTGTCACTCACCTTGTGACATTTGTGACATCTGAAACTCGGGTCTCCTCTCTCTTTTCTCAGTTCTTGTTTGTAAAATAGTGAAGTGCCTTAGTAGCCACCTTATGAAGTCTCTAACTCAGGAGGCTTCTTCAGGTTTTCCTTTTGACCAGTGCTTTCCTTTCTCCCTAGAACAAACACCCTGTGTCCATTTTGAACCGTGCCTTCTGCTGTGACCAGCTGATTCTTTTTAAAATCATGTTCTTATTTGATGCCGACTCCCTAAAGAGATTAGGGGGCCCCAGCTGAGAGCTGGCCGCCCACCTCTGTTAATTGCAATAATGCTACTTCATTCTAAACCAATCAACCCATAAAATGTCCTGACTTAGCCACATAGCCGACACTATATTAAGTCATCTTGTGAAAAGGAGGGAGAGACCTCAGACACAGGAGGAAGAACTCAAATATGTCGTTGTGTTCAATTCTGAGATTCCAAGATCAGGGAAACACCTCTGTCCTACCCCTTGGCCCTACATTATCTAGCTTAATCTGCTTGCTGGTGACCATGGCTCTGGAATCCACCTAGAATCAGAACACTTTGAAGCTTGGCATGCTTGAAAAGAAGTGGTGAATTCACATTTTCTCATCAAGTTCATGTGTCACAATGTAATGGTCAAGGGCCTGCATTTTGGCATCAGAGCAGAGTTTGAATCTTGCTTGGATCTGCTATTTACTGGTTGGGTAATCTTTTTTTTGTTTTTTTTGTTTTTAGCTGAGTCATCCTGCCACCTGTTGGCAGCTCAGCGGCAGCTCAGCTAGGGCCGGGACTCGAACTGCTGTTGCTCAGAGCTCATACTCTTGAGCAAGCTCTTAACCACCTGAGCCACTTGGCCGGCCCAAGATGTGTTATTTTTTTGTGTTTTGTTTTTGTTTTTGTTTCTGGTTGGGTAATCTTGAGTGAGCTATTTAATTTCATTTTCTTATCAGTAAAATCATAGGCTTTACATCATTGGTATAATTCACAGAAAGGTCTCGGTTTGACACCTGATATGTGGAGAATAAATGGTGGCTGTTAATATTTTGGTAACCCTGTGACCCACCTTGTTCATGGTCCCCACAGGCAGGCATGAACTCCCAGTTCTCCAGGGCAGGCACACAGGGCTCAGAATGTTAACTGAGAGAGGTGGCAACATTTCCCAAAATGTTGGGTAATTCCTGACTCCTCAGAAGTTAGAAACCTGTCTGAGATTTGTTGCTTCTGTACTTTTTTTTTAAAGATTTTTTTTTT
>NW_017735128.1:0-2380 GCF_001890085.2 Hipposideros armiger | reverse complement strand
AAAAAAAAAAAAAAGAAAGCAGGCATTCGCAGTAGTGAGACAAGGTCAGCCAAACCCCATGGCCCTTGGGTTCCCTGGCACTCAGGTCTGAGGAAGCCTCATTGATGGGAACTCAGCTACCTGACTCTGGTTACCTACTGGACCTGGGGCCTTTGGAAGGCAGGGCTTAGGTCTCCATCCATTCCTGATTCTCCAAGCCCCAGGCACAGAAGATGCATGGCACATGCTAAACGCAGAATCGGCTAGCTCCTAGCTTTCTCTGCTCCACAGCTCGCCAAGTCATCAGCAAGGAGGGCCCCATCCGTTTGTTTCTAAACACACGCTGAGCTCCCCCAGTCTACACCCAGGATCTTACCTCAAACCATCCTTTCTATATCAGCCTCTAGATTTTTCCCTCAAGCTTAGTTTCCTCTCTCCGAATATACTGAGGTAACTAAAGACACTGACGGTCGTCTCCTCTTTACTTCTCTCCCACAACAATGCTAGGCATACAGCAGGAGCTCCATAAATGCTAAACATACAGCAGGAGCTCCAAAAACACTAGGCATACAGAAGGAGCTCTATAAATGCCAAACATACAGCAGGAGCTCTAAAAATGCTAGGTATACAGCAGAAGCTCCACAAATGTGTGCTGATCAACTTCAGTGTCAGGCGGGGGTCAGGACTGGCGGGGGTCCTGAGCTGACCCCTGACTGCTGCATCCCAGCTGTGTGACCCTGGGCAGGCTGCAGAGCCTCCGGACCTCAGGCTGCCCATCTGTAATAGGGGGGTGGGCGCCAGGAACCTCAAAATCACAGATCCAGATGAGGATTACACGGGATCTGACGCCAGTGCCTGACACCTAGGAGACACTTGATGTTGGTCTTTTACCTTCCAGGGCTGGGGTTGAAAAGGAAAGATATGGCGCAGATATTAAAACCCCACAAACATTCCTCAGGCTATCTACTTTAGCCAGTGATCAATGTCCCCAGCCCTCCACGTCTGGCTCAGAATAGCTCCAGGGGAGCCAAACTGGCTGACTGGAATGTCACTTCCTTTGCTGGAAAAAATAAAAAACAGGGAGTGTGTTCTGCTCCTGAATGTCACGCAGGCAGGAGGGAAGGGCTCCCGCCTTCTGGCAGAATAGTCCAGGAAGAAATGCACTATCCGCCTGGCTGGCCAGGACAGGGGTGGGAGTTGGGGAGAGGGGCATGACCCCTTCAATCCCTCTGTCCCTGACAGCCTCCCCAAACTTGGCAAAAACACACTTTCAAACTGAGAAACCTGGATCACCCCAGCTTGAAAGGCTCTGTCCTGTTTCCATTGGACCAGTTTCCCCATCTCCTTGGCAAATACTGGGGCTTTTATGAAAAAAACAATAATTATTTTAAAAAGAGAAACAAAGAACCTGAGGCCACTAGCCAGAGCAGAGCTTCCCAAGACAGTGCCGGCCCCCTGTCCTTCAGGTGGGGACGTGTCCTGCCCCCTCTATGCCCAGCTTGCAGGGCTTGGGTTGAGGTGATCATCCAACACCTGCTGAATGAGAGCCCGGGGAGGAGGTGGGCACAGCACGGAGCGGAGGCCCAAGGACCATGTGTCCAAGGGCTCTGCGTTCAGCCCATTGTCCTCCTGCCTAGATCTGTGTGGCCTTAGACAGCTTCCTTAGCCGCTGCGAGCCTCAGTTTCCCCCTCTTTAAATGGCATGACAACCCCACCTCCTGGAGGCACCATGAGAATTAAATAAAGTCATGCATACATAGCAACGGAGAGTGGAAATAGCACCTGATCACTACTTGTTACATGTTAATTAATTGTTATTGTCATTAAACTAGATGGCATAGAGTCAGTACCAAATACCTATTTGTTTTTCATTAATAATACGTGGGTTCCTGAGATTAGAGACATTTGTCTTGTGCATCTTTTTATCCTCAGGATCTAGAGCAAAGCCCAACAGATGTTAGGTCCCCAGCAAATACTTCTCAACCCAGGCTCTACTTGTGAAAGCTGGCTCTCAAGGATCTGTGTCCCACTAGTAGGGCTGGCTTGGACAGCAGTGTCCTACTGAAATCTGAATGGCAAATAGCTGAGGTCATGTTTACCATTCTAAGCAAAACGGGGGCAGGGGGGTGATGGAGGGGTGGGGCTAGGAGGGGTCTCAGCTCCACCACTTCTCCAGGCAGAGGCGGGCACACCCACCCGCTGCATGCTGGGACTCCGGCTGCCTGGCCCAGGCCTCTGGACTCACCTTGGAGGCGGCCCAGTCCATCCAGCCTTCTGCACAAGGGTTCACATTGATGAGGACCAAGCCCTCCACCATCTCAGGGTTGTTCAGCTGCAATTCAAGACACGAGGTAAGAGAGGCAACCCAGCAATCTGAGATACTATGGACTTTAAAAGTCAT
>NW_017735127.1:2708-6194 GCF_001890085.2 Hipposideros armiger | reverse complement strand
CTCTTAGTTACCTTTAAATGTATCCCTCTCAATCTATTTTCCTCAATCCAAGATCCACAGAACCATAGTGAAAATAACAGACTCACTTCCTGTTTCCTGAAATGTTTGTTTCAACCTAATTTCATGTTTCCCTATTCACTCTAGTTCTAAATACATTGATTCATGAGATTTATGGTAATAACTGAGGTTAACAGGCAGAATGAAATAACAGGTGTGAAGAAATCTTCTAAAGTTCACAATAGAATTATGAGATGCTATAAACCTCTTGTCTTCTTCAAGATTCTTCCCCCATATGTATGTATATGATGTTGTAACCACCATAATATGCTGTTTTTTCTAGTTCTCGCTCTCTCTCCCCTGCCCCCAGTTATTTATAGAAACATAATTGCCAATTTTTAGTTATATAGGAGTACTATAGAAATTACAAAAGTAGTTGTATAGTACTCTAAATACTTATATGTCAAGTATTTATCTAAATATACAAATTTGTTTAATTTTCAAATGTTACATGTTTTTAAAAGTTTATTATTCTGATATATTAAAAATTTTAGAGGGAAGTGCTATAAATGACTAGCTTTGAAAATCTTAACATTATTGAAAATAATATGGATGTTATAATATTAGAGTATGTGAAGTTTATGTTTATGTTAAATATCAAAAGACAGTACAATAGAATTAATTTTTGCAAAATTATGTATTTCAATATTCCCTTCCTTGGTGTTACATGTTTATCAGTTGTTGTCAAATTAAAAACATGAAAACAAGCAAATAGAAATTTTCTACTAAGAAATATTAATAAGGCAGTCCTTCTTTATAGTATCTTTATGATGAAGTCTTGGTTCTGTAATTTGATTTTCAATTATTATTTTCCCTTTCTGAATGTAATTTTGCCATTTGACTTTATACTTACTTATTGATTTATCATTGTAACTGAGAAAAACTTATATAAATATCTCTAGGAAATTTATTCATTTTCCCAAATTGAAACTCTGATTATAATTTGATCAGCTAATTAATTATAATAAATTTATTCCAAAAAATATGTCACTTGCCATTAATTCTGAGGCCTTCTTCTTATATGTAGCAGCACCATGTTAGAAATAATACAATACTAAAGCTAAAAGGATACTTTATCAACTCAAGTAAATTACTCAGAATACTAATTCAGTATTATTTGATCAGTATTACAGTTTTGAACTTGACATTGTTAACTCATGTTATTTTAAACACTTTCTTAGGTTATTAAGCAATGGCTCATATCTAGGATGTCACTAATATTTATCTATATAGTTGTTGAAATAACAAGCTGCTATTAATTTTGAGTGGGAAAACACATATTTATCTTTCTAAAAATAAACAATTATGCCAATATAAAAATACCAAAAACCTCTAATTCATATATGAAGAATAAAATAATGTAATCAATTAAACATACTTTGATAGATTAGAAAATCACAGATAAACTTATCTTTAAATCAATTCAGAGATATCTATTGCCAGCAAGAAACAGTATTTCAATGACTATATTCTATAAATGGTGTCGTGAATTCTATGAACTCAGTCTAAGTATTTCAGATTTGTACTGAATAATACCATGGTATATAGGCAGGACTGCTCCATTTAGTCACTGGTCTTCACAGGAGTATTTCTAATTACTTAGAAGCAATTCCCCCATGCCTAACTACATTCACTTTAGCCATATCAATTCTGGGTGAATGGATTTTAAAACATCTTGTTTGTGTTCAAGTTGGCTAAAGTGCCAAGCTATTGAGAGAGTATGATGCCAATTTTCTCAAATAGACATTTTTATGTATCTTATTATGTGTAAGGCATCTAAAAATATACAACACAATCTTTATCCATGGCTTTTTGCTCTGTCAAGGAAAAAAAGCAGAAGGAATTGTTTTTCTGTTACAAAAAAAAAAAAAAAAGGTTGGGCTAAGTAGATAAAATACTCTTCTTGGAATAATAGAAAAGTGTTAAAGTGACATTTAATATATTTGTTCTAATAACCACCTTGCAGCACTTACAGATAATTCATGATTTTAGAAGCCAAAGGTTTCAAAAATTAGGAAGAGGCCTCAAGCAGAGGTGTAAATAGATTTCATAAAGTCTCAGCATTTGAAGAATCCTTTAAAGATTTCTAGTAGAAGCTCCTATGATGTTTGAATTCCCTCTGTTGCATCCCCATTAAGTGGTTACACAGTCAGTCTGAAGACCTGCAGTGACAGAGAACCCACTATCTCTTGAGGCAGCCTATTCCATCAAGGCTGTGACATGATTTATCTTTATAAGCCAAAATTTGTCTTCTTGTAATTTTCAGTAACTATACCTCATTGGGCCATATACAGCAATATTTTACTTGGGGTACTATTATACATTTGTAAACATTATATTGCCACATGTCTTTTTATTTCGCTGTCTCACACTATATTATTTACTACTTGAAGTCTTGATACTAGTGTGTCCTTAACACTTTAGCATGGAGTTATGCATGTAGTGGTTATGCAGGGAAAAAATAATTGTTAAAAATAATCAATTGCATTGAAATATAAACTCACACAAAAAGTAGACACATCATTTTGTCATAAAACTGATAGTGGGCATTATGAGAAATGTGAAATTAGTTGGTGAGGAGTAAATTAAGGGACAGCTATTAAGAGGCATGGTCACTATTTTTAAATACTTTCTTGATACTTGAATCTAAGGCAAGATCTGCGATTATTGACCTCGACACAAGTGGCGCTGGTGGTGTCCAACCAGGGAAGAATGTTCTTAAGTTGGAATGTGTTTAAAGAGAAGTAATAATCAGTAATATAATGATTTGATATTATTTGTTTAGAGAACCACTGGTAAATATGATCCTTTCAAAATGTAACAAGATTAGACAGAGCTCTTCTCGGGGATACAGAGCAAAATTTAAAATGTGTGAAACATTTTTAAGAACACATCCAGTAAGATTTTTTAAAGAGGTTTATAAACAACATAAAATAAATAGAAAGATAATTTGTGTTCATGGAGTGGGAGAACTGTTAATATTGCTAAAACATTCATACTACCCAACGTGATCCACAGATTCAATAAAATCCCTACCAATATCCAATGGCATTTTTCACAAAAATAGGTAAGAAAAATCCTAAAGTTTACTAAAGTCTACAGAGAACCACAAAAACACCAAATAGCTAAAGAAATAATGAGAAAGAAGAACAAAGCTGGAGGCATCATATTTCGATTTCAAACTATATTATGAAACTATAATAATCAAAACAATATTGTATTTGCACAAAAACAGACATATAGAGCAAAGGAAGAGTATTAAGAGTATGAGAGCTCACAAGTAAACTGCCATGTATGCAGTCAAATAATCTTTGACAAGGATACCCTAGAACACACAATGGTGAAAGGCAAATCTTTAAAATAAATGGTGTTGAGAAAAATGGATACCCATATACAACAAATTAAACTGGATCCCTAATTACACCACTC
>NW_017735127.1:0-898 GCF_001890085.2 Hipposideros armiger | reverse complement strand
GGAATTAGACCTGGCACAGCATTGTGCCCTCCATGCCCTCACCCCTTGCCCCATATGTTAACTCTGCACTGCATGAGTGAACCTGGATGGGTGAGCTGGGCATTGAATCCTGTATTTTATGTAAGTCACAGCCTCAACATTCACATAACAGATTCAGACATACCTTTCCCTGCACCACCACCAAAATGGATGCCAATTTAACAATTTGAGCAAAGGTGCTAATGCTTTTATTACCGCAATTTTCATGCCCTCAGATACATCTGCCATTAAATAAAATTGTGTTGTTTCCATAGATGCTGCTTGTTTCAAAAAGGATTGAAGGAATTTTAATAAAATAAATGGGAACATCTGCTTCAAAACAAGAGAAACCTTTCTCCATTTAAACAAACATGCAAATAAATAAATGTTCTCAAATCCTAAAACACAACTGATATTGGGAAAAAATGGTATCGGTAGATTTCTGGAAATACGTGATATATCAGACCATCATACTGATGTAAACCAGTATATGAAGTAAGGAGGAAGTAAAGGAGCAAAAGAGTTTTTTCCATGAGGTAAATGCAGGAAGTGCTATATTTATAATACACAGTCATTGTAAAATTAGCATTGGAGTGAATAAGTTCCTTAGCCTGCTTGGCTGCTCTACTGCCAACACAGTACATTTCAAATGAAGACTGGAAGGCTCTGTTTCTTCCTGCTTACAGAGCGCATCCTATTTGTGGAAAGGCAGATTGCAGGAAACTCATGTTTACAAAGAAAACACTCCCCAGTACTCTATATTTGTGGAATAGTCAAATTTGGGAAGTAGAGTTAATGAAAAAATAATTACATCTGGGAAGGTTTTTAGGAAATTTTAGACAATCAAAATAAGAATTACAGTCTAGCAGCTTCCAGAGAA
>NW_017735126.1:0-3695 GCF_001890085.2 Hipposideros armiger | reverse complement strand
GAAATCTGTGGCAAGTTAGTTTCCCTGAGTGCCCAATTCAGATTCACATCACCTACCTACAGTCGCTTCAGAAAATGAGCTTCATTGAGTCTGGCTCTCATGTCCATAAATAAAAGTGTTACAAAACTATGTTTTGGTTACCTAATCTACATAATTCATATTTGCATTTTTGAGGTTTTAGTAAATGCAATCATTACTATCACCAAGAATGATATTTTAAATTTAAGAGTATTTTGAGTGTATAAGCTTTTTAAAAATCCAGACTATATACTGTTCTGCTGTAAAACCATGGGTTTTTATCACACAAGTGAGTTTTTTTAATTCATTAGGAGAAGCATTCAACTACTTTCCTTCGTCTATTCCATTGTGCTTAACACATTTTATATTGCACCATGTTATTAATTGCCGTCTTGCTTTTGCTCATTTTTTTCTTATTTCTGTCCTTGTTTATGGCAGAGAGAGAAAGTCTCCAAACTTGCCCAAATCCTAGCTGGCATAATTAGTTTTTTTTAAATTTTGTGCTCCATTGTCCATGTTGTGTTAGCATTGAGTGTAAGCAAATGGAGACACAAAGCATTTTGGATTTTCTTCTGCATCTCACAAATACTTAGTCTGGTATCTGACTCGAAAGCATTGTAGAGAGAGCAAGGATTCGGTCCCAGTTCTGTCACTTACTGCTGGGTGACCTTGAACAAGTTATTTAAAGTGACTGAATCTCAATTTCTTCATGTGTATTATGGGCTTAGTATTGTTTATTTTATAGACTCATTGGGAATATTAAATGCCTTGCACAATGTTTGACACAATAAATATTATTTTCTATCAACACACACACACACACACACACACACACGCACACACACACACACCTCTCCACATAATCATACCAGATATATATATGAGAAAAAAAAGATTGAGAATTATTTTTGGAAAAACTAGATGTTTTGTTTCTCTCATAAAATTTATGTTATTGGTATATTGATTGGGACTTCAAGAGATAAGATATATGAAAATTTGAAGACAACTACCTTAAAATATATTTTAAAAGAAATTTAAGTTTGTACTCACTTATTTTCCATACATAACTCGCATTCATTAGAATATGTATTTCCATCAGTCCCACAGACAGGGTTATAGATCTTGGTACATCCGTTCACTGTATGGCTACATGTAGCCTAAAAATGGAATTAAATAGAATCACTTTCCATTCTTTGAGTTTATAACAAAGTCGCTAAAATGGCTTTTACCTCCCAGGAGTTGCTCAGATTAAAGATGGAACCATCCATGATTGTGAATGGGAAAGTGAGACTGAGTGTTCCACGAGAAAGAGTCCATGATTTGGAGGCAGAACGCCTACTTTTATGGACCGCCTAGGCTATTTACAAGTTGTGTGCCATTGGTGAATCTCCTGATGTCTCTGCATCTCAGTTACTTCATCTGCAAAATGGGAATGATATTACCATTTCCTCACCTCCCTCATAATGGTGTTATGAAGGTTTAGTAAGATGAGTGAGATAATATTCAAATTTCAGTTACTGCAGGTGCTGGCTCCTCTTAAGTCAGCCACACCTTGGGGCGTGTTCCTCCTTTCATACTGGGGCCCAGTCACATTAGTCTAATCTTAGCCCCTTAAAGACACTAGGTGCATGCCACTGTTGGAATCTTTGCGCAGCCTATTTCTTGTATGTCAGGAAGAACTAGTAATTACTGAATGACTGTGACAGGCCAGAGAGCGTCCTAGGTGTTTTTTTATTTATTATTCTATTTAAAACTCACAACTATCCTGAACTTTTTATTATACTCCTCTGCTGGTGAAGACAACGAGGCACAAAGATTCAGTCACTCGTGGCCTCACAGCTCTTGGAGCCAGGATTCAAACCCAGTCAGTGTAAGTCCTGAGCTGTAGCTCTTAACCACTTCGCTCTACCACTTCGCTGTACCAGTTATATTTTGCTAACACTAATGTATCCTTCATGGCTCAAACTAAATCTCNAAACACATAGGCCTTTTGATATGAGGGTATTACCTGAAGTTCCTGCAGAAGAAATAGACAAGGAATACTTCACCAGAGGTGATTGTGGTTTAGATGAAGAAGTGTTAGATTTGGAGTCAGCCCTGGATTAAAAAGTCTAACTCTGCCATCTTATTTGCTGGTGATATTAGCCAGGTTACTTAACTTTTCTAAGTTTACTCACTAGATAAAGAGAATAGTACAGGGTTATTATGGCTCGCATGTAAAGCAAAGTGAACTACACGGAGGCCTCACAGCCAGTTCATCTGGCTGAAGTCCCTTCCCTCCTTGCCAGATCATCGCTTGGGGGTGCTTTGCTGGTAAAAGAGACCATTCCTAAAATTAATTCACAGTCGGGCCTTTGTTTCCTCTCTGGCTATCTCAGCACAAACCTATCAGGCCCTAGGAAGCAGATCTCTCAGTCCAGCCCTGGATGAAGTTCTTCCTCCAAACCTGAGGTACCAGGGAAAACAGAGGGCTGCACATCACTGCTGCTCTCCTAACTCACTGATGGGGAGTTACCGTAGCTGAGCAATAATTAAGGCTAAATGCAGAGGCTGCTCCACAGCATAGTTGAGAAAATGAAGCTTTTTGGGTTTTCTCAATAATTCAGATCCTCTTTGAGAAAGCGTGTTCCATCTGAAATCTACCTGAAGTATAGGGAAACTCTTAAGACTAAACTGTTTTCTACCAGATAGGCACCTCTTCAAAATCTTACATTTATGTACATAGACCAGTGCCAGGCACAATTATATGATAATAAATATTTAACACTCCTATAGCTTACAGGAATTGAGTATTATCCCTCTTTCCGAACATGAAAATAGCCTCAGAAGGTAGTAACTTGTCTAGAGTAGCACAGCTACTATGAATAGATGCTCAATTAAATTCCAAGGAAACCTAAAGGAATCATTTCAGTCAGTGAAAGGTGACGGGTAGGTAACATGTTTCTGGGCTAAGAGTTTTCCAACTGTTTCTGAAAATGCTGGTCTAATCCTACAGGCATTGATGATCAGCTGTGTCCTGTCACATAATATCTGAAGTCACATTCCCTGAGACAGAGTCCTCAGAATGTGAGGAAGGTGGGGAATTTAAATCACCATGAAGGAAACCTTGTCTGAAATTACAGGATTGCTGGATTTTATAAACTTGCTCTTCTATTCCTAGCATAATCAAATATGCTTTTGAGGAAAAAAACATGTGGGAACCACAGGAAGCGTTTAGATTCATTTTATTCAACAATCAGCTGGGCGTCATGGTGACCTCACAGAATTTCAGGACCTTGGTTCTCAGCAAGGCCCAGATTTTTTAATGAGGATACGACTGTGGTGCTTCCTGTAGAAGAAATTGAAAAAAAAAATTAGCTTAAACTTTGCTGACAAAAAAGTAACTGTGGGAGAAGAAAAATGAAAAAAAAATTTTAATTTAAAATAGAGAGGTTTAAGATTTATTTCCATTTCTCTTTTTCTCATTCATTCACTTATTAATTCACCAAATATTGATAAAGAACTATTACATGTACTGGGGATATAATAGAAAGGAAAAATGTCAGTCCTTACAGAGTTTACAGATCTAGTGGGGCATTACAGTAAACCTCTGAAATTAATCTCTAATCTATTTTTGCATCTTTTGCTCCTGATGTCATTGTCCTAGCCACCATGTTTCCATCTTAGTTGGTGCCTGG
>NW_017735125.1:0-2346 GCF_001890085.2 Hipposideros armiger | reverse complement strand
GCCTCACAGCAATGCATGGCTCTTGGGTCCTAGTTGGTCCTGCTGGGACTATGGGAAAGTTGATCCTTCTTCTGCTTAAGGATAAATAGTTGGCATTCTTGGATTACCAGCAACAGTAACCAACCCTGTTAACCAACTCTAAAGCAAGCTATTAATATATTAGGTCACAGAGTCCAGTGACTGAAAGCTGACCCATGGAAAGTCTGGCGCCCAGAGGATCTCAATACTTGAAACCACAGGACGGTCCCTGTGGGTCAGATCCAACCATGTTCCATCATTGTGTCACATTCTGCTCACCAATGGGAGTTGCATGGCGAGGGCCTAAATGGCCAGCTCCACTCAGTGTCACCCTTGGGCTGGGGAAGCAGAGGGTACCTTCATTAACAGTCCCACCAGGACTGCACACCATCAGAATGAAGTAGGTCTCAAAAAGCAAAACAAACAAACAGAAACCTCTAACCAAAAAGTACGGTGGTTGGAGGGTGACGTCTTTTCAAACAGCCCTTCACATACTGGAAGATACTACCCTGACCCATGCAAGGTATTTCTTTGACAGACTAAATTTTCCAAATGTCTTCTACAGTAAAGAGCATTACTGATGAGTTTGGCTCAGGCATTAAACCGAGTTTACATCCTCGGAACCCCATTTCTCATCTGTGTGACTTGGGACAAGCCATTTAGCTTCTGAGGTCAGTATCCTCAACTGTAAAGTGAGGATAATAATAGCAACACATATAGTTGTTGGAAAATGAAATGAATGTCTTAGAGTGGTGTTTGATGCCCTGTAAGTACTCCAAAATCACAGGTATTGTTATGCTAGTCCTGGTTGGGCATGATTATACTTTTGCTAACATAGGAAAGAACATTTCTTTTTTAAAAATTATAAGTTATTAGTTAGACATTACTTAATTATGTTATATAGGTATAGCTATACTGTGGAGTCATTTGAAAGGAATAAAAGTGCCTAGATAGAGTCTGGTACTTTCTTGATTATGTTTGAATTGCTACTGAATATTCTTTAATATAATCCTAATTTTTCTTTTCAGAGGCAAGTAGTAAAAAGTCTACTCATTCTGAAATTTCCAGAATTGTTACAGTAATACTCTTTCCCATACTGCTCCTTCCCATCCCCCCACTCTCCCAGACATGAAAAGCCCAAAGGTTATTTTATCTGGGTTACTGGGTCAATATGTATTTAAACTATTACAAAATAAGAAAAGCTTAAAATAAACAGATGAGTATCTTAGCAATAGAAGGATTCTTTGGCAAAATACAGCAAGCACCCATACGCTCTAGGCTTTAGTGAATAAGACAGACACCAATCCTGACCTCACTGGAGCTTACATTCTATCCATGCACATACATAGTACTTCTGCCCTCCACTTACGCCATCATACTACAAGTATACATACGTATGCATTTTACCCTGCTGCTTCCCAGTTCTTCTAGACACTTTACCTTGCTCATCTCTATTTCCGATGCCTGTAGCACACAAGGTATTCAATAGCATTTAATGGATTAATAAATAAATAAATGTATGGTGGAATGAACCAATAAACCCATATATTCACAGTACTCCTTGTCTCCAATGGGTAATGTTAGGTTTTCTCAAACAAAATTTCCCTCTATGGATGAAACTTAATGGTGGTGTCAAACTGTTGAGAAATCCACTCCCAATTGCTTTTCCTACTGAGAGCAGACAGGGAACGGAGCGACGTTGTGGTCCAAGATGTGGATTGTCAACGACGGCCTGTTTCCCTGTAAAGCCTGAGAAGGCGCTGCCAAGGGACACTGTTGGCGGAAACATGGCCCGTGCATACAGGTCCAACTCATGTTTTCAGAAACCCAGGAGCTGCTGCCAGCCACTCATCCCCAAACACTTGTGCTTGAGAAATGCAACACTTACCTGGCATTTCTTCCTTGCCCTTCTGAGGGAAATGGGCCTTGACAATGGCTTCAATGAGCCCCATCTCTGCACTTTTAGAGATTTTCCTTCAATGAACTCTTCTTTAAACTAAGGAACAAGTCCAAAGTGTGGCACTAACTAGAGAATTGAAGCAGTGTTTGTTCATTTTTCTCAGGCAAAAAAGTCCCTTTCATGTGACAGATCTCTCTCTGGTAACTGAAACAAGGGAGATTTGAATTTTGCCTGCAGTAGCCACTCAGTCTATTTCCGTGAAAATTTGCTGCATGCCCACTGAGTCCCAACACCAGGTGAAGGGCCGAGGGGATCCCAGAAGTAGGAGTTCATGCTGCAGGGGTTGATTTGGGTATACTCCACAGCCCCCGGCTCACTGATATAGAAACCCAGCCTCCTGCCCTGACTTCTCCCTCAGCCACCTGCTC
>NW_017735124.1:0-2388 GCF_001890085.2 Hipposideros armiger | reverse complement strand
CTGTGTGGATATTTTCAGCTACCAGGCTCGCAGACCCTCCCAGTGCTCTCAGAGCAGTGCGTGCAGAGGGCAAGGCCACCTCCAGCTCAGAGCCACCTCCCCAACTAAATGGGTCGCCAAAATGTTTGCTTCCTATACCTACCAAAACCGCCCTCCAAAAGTTTGTACCAATTTCCATGTCCGTAAGGGTATCTCCCCAAACTTTCACCAACACTGTATACTGTACATGTGTTTCATTTTTGTTGATATGATAAATTAAAAGTGATGTTTTTGGTCTTGCTTAAGTGTGAATGGATTTTTTTTTCTTTCTTTACTGAATTGCATGCTTGTGTCCTTTGGCCGTTTTCTTACTGGAGTATTTATCCTCTGTCTTAATGACTTACAGGAGGTTTTATACATAAAGACTATTTGTTTACAAGGAAATCACTGATTATGCTACCAGATTGGTTAAATAAAGCACACCTGTCGTTGACACAAGCACGTCTATGAGGCTTACAGCCTCTGAGCCACCAGTAGCTTCAGCAGCCCACCCCCATCCCTGCATCGTCTGCTGGAAAAATAAAAAAGGCAATCCTCTAGTCTAGCAAAAAGGATCGGAAGCCCTGGACTTGTGTGAGCACAACATTTGAGGAAGGCAGAGCAGAGGATCCACCAAGCCTTCTGACCAAGCCTCCCATGAGCTTTGCCTTCAAGCTAAATGAGACCTGCCCACGGGTGGAAACCTACTGCCTCGTCACTCAAGCGCAGAAGGATGACAGTGTGGTGGCACAGGAAAATGTCCTCGGGACAATTTTGCTTTACTCACTCAAGCTCACCACTCAAGGTCTAGTGCCCCTTCTCACCCTGAGGCTGGGACTGAAAGACCGGCAATGGTTTCCTCCCGCCTGTTCAAGCAGCAAGTCATAGGTCTTCAGCATCGAGAAGAGAGAAAGGAGAAAGTGAAGGTTGGAAGGTCAGGATATCCAGGGGAGGGACCCTAAGAGCTGCTCTGGTGGGTGACTCTGTTCCCTTCTGATTCCTATGTACCTGTGAGCAGGTGGGTGGGGCTGGCAGGCCAGGCCAGAGCTGCTCTGGACTTTGTTGCAAGTATTCTCTTTGGTTGCAAGGTCTGGGCTGACCTCCCTTGCACCAGACTGAAGAGATCTGAGATCCCGGCGTGACTACTGACATGTGTCTGCCTCCCGTGTCTGTGTTCCTAACTACTCTGCTGTCATTTATAATCAATAAATCTCTAGATGTGCACCTCCATTTGGGCGTTTGCTATCACCTTAAATGCCACTTGAGCAACGTCAAACTCATCGATACGCCCTTACCTCCCTCTAAGTCAATGCCGTTTTCGACTCTGCTGTCTATCAGTGTCTGGCACATATTAGGTGTTCACCAAATGTCAGATCCCTTCTCCAACTTACCCTCCGTATCCCATCTGTCAAGAAAGCTCTGTTAACGTGTCCATTTAATGGAATAAGAATTTACAGATACCTGTTGTAGAGCAGGCACTGAGGAGGACATCCCTTCACAATGTCTCTCCTATCCATCCCTTCGCTATTCCCATGTTTTTAGAGTTCAAGAATGCATTACCTCACACCAAGACTCACGATTAGCAACTTGCCAGACAGCCCCTGCCCTCAAGGGGTTCACTATCTGATGGGAGTGACGGAAGAGCGAACAATTATAATATAATGTGACATCAAGTATATTGGGGGAGGTTCAAGGTCTCCTACAAGAGCACCCAGGAAGGGTGTCTAACCAATTCTGATCAGGGAAGAAGTCACATCTCAGCTGACACATGGAGAAGGAGTAAGAACTAGCCGGTCTGTACCTTCTACAGCCAGTCAGAGAGGAGGAAGGGAGAGACGGGAAACACAGGCGAATACATTAGCCTCCGCTCACCTGATCCATGGGGTGAGAAAATCCAACCATCCCAATCTCGTGTGAGGAGAGGTAGGCAGAGGGCAGCACCAAACTGGGAAGGACTAGCTTGATTCACAACTAGCTCATCTCAGTTACCACAGACAGATGCCTGTGGTTAGAACAGCTCTACTCAAAGTGGGGTCCGTGGACCAGCAGCATCAGCATCCTCGGGGACTTGGGAGGGATGCAGACTCTCAGGTCCCACCCCAGGCCTCCTGAGCCAGGATCTCTGGGAGTAGAACCCTGCGGTGTGTGGGGGCATATTCTGATGCCTCTAAAGTTTGGGAACCACTGGCTTCGAGTACGGCTTACTCATTTCTCATTTCCTGGTGGCTTTCAACTTTTGTCCTAAAGCAGGAAGGAGAGAAGCAACAGACGTAGACGGCTTCTCAGATTATTATGAAACATTGCAGGCTTCCGACGTCAGAATGAGACAGAAAAGGATTCATCCCAGTCCTATAGAAACCAGCCTGCCCC
>NW_017735122.1:0-4462 GCF_001890085.2 Hipposideros armiger | reverse complement strand
CAAAGGTGAACCCTATTTTGACCTCTCTCACTATAGATTAGTTTTGCCTGATTTTGATCTTCAAATAAAAGAAATCATGCTGAATGCGCTCTTTGTGGCTGACTTTCTCTTTCACTCAATGCTATATCTATAAGATTCATTCAGTCATTGTTGTTTATATCAATAGTTTGTCCCTGTTCAATGAAGTATAGTACTCTACTGTATAAATATCATTTATTAGCTCATTCTATGTGACTGGATAATTAAGCTTTTTAAAATTGGGGCTGTTATATATAAACCTCAATGACATTGGTGTACATGTGCTTTGGTGAACATAGTACTCATAAATAGTAGGGATAGGTCCTGTAAAATGAAACCTTGATCTTTAAAAGTGTAATTCTGATTAGTAATCTTATTAATGTGTTAATAATGAGTTAATAGTATGTTACTGGTAACGATATATAATTAACCTTTCTGTCTTCTGTAAAGTATAAATTATTATAAATTTTCTTGGTTAAGCCAGAAAAGCTAGAATTTGTTAAATGCTTTCCGAAACTGATCCAAGCCCCTTTCAGCATTAGTCATGTCATCATGTCATCCTGACAACAACCCTATAGGTCGGTGCCATTACTTTCCTCATTTTATATTCATGGAACCGTTCACCATTCCTCCTACTGTCCTTGAGCCTGGGACTTAGGCCTCAGGTGCCATTTTAGGTTATGGTCTCCTGTGGGGCTTTCTCACTCTGGTTTTCTGATTCTTAAAAACCTTGGTGTTCTTCTATTTCACTTAAATCAGTTATATCAGAAAAACAGCTCCTCTTAGTCTCAACAGCCTGGTCACACGTGGCTATTGGGCTAGGGAATACCATCTAATTTAATATATAAACCAGGTTACTTTTAAGAGTGAAAAGGGGGTGTCACTATTAATAATTAGGCTGGGACAATAGGCGCTAAGACTGTGGCTCAAAAACAGGACTCAGTGACTCATGAGAGTCTCTTGGGAAATCCCTCTAAAGGCTAGAGATTATATATGACCATGACAGAGTGGCTTCCTTTTACAGCAGAAACAAATGAAAATAGCTGACTGCCGTTATTGTCTATTGTTCTAAGCATGGCCCAGCAAGGAAATGTGTGACCCTCCCCAGAAGACAGAATTAAGTGACAAAGGCAGAGAGCTTGCAATACTTGTCAAAATCCGTGTGAGGAGATAGTTCCTCTTGGTGTCCAGAAATTGTACTTCCTTTCTCTATAATGATTCTGTCAAAGAAGAGAATGACTTAATGGCGTGAAAAAGTGGGAAGTGAATTTCCAGCAATGAATTGCCCCAAAGGGACTCAAAGAATTATAACAGGATTTGATCAAGGGCCCACGATTTCTGTCCTGAGGAGAGTAGGAGAAAGGTGTGTGGATATCACATGCTCTCCTCTATGAAGCAGTCCCCGAAGCACACCCATGACCAATGGCTGTGCAGAGTTGATAACTGACTCCTTTCCGCACCATGTTGACTCCTAAGACCAAGTGAGCCAAGTCAGCTGAGGGACCTGGAAACCCGGACCACAGGGAATCCCATCTTTCCCAGGAATGGAAGTTGTGTGGGAAATATCCGAATGTTGCCTAGCATTGCTTTGGATAAGAACGAAAGGCACAGGGAAGTCCTTGACAGTTACCTGCCCTCAACTTTCATCTCATTACACCTACAAGAACTGAGAGATGACCTAGACCCAGAAAGAGGCATCACTCCTAATTTTGGCAGGCTCTGGTCCAACACAAAGATTCCCAAACACTAGTGTGATCCTGGCCCGATTTGCTTCATCCTGGGTCACCACTCCTCTTCCTNCTTCTAATTTTTTCTCTGATACTTTCATCCCTCCCTTTTTTGATAATTGTTTAAGGAGGCAAATACAAGGTCTATAACAGCTCTCTGAGTTCATGTTAGTTTATATAAGAAAAGAAAGAAAGGGTTTTCACTCAGTTAATCACTCAGATGCTCGCCTGGCCGCGTCCCTCGTGGGACTAAGTCTGTCTTGGCTAAGGCGCTTCGGTATAAGGCCCCTGAACAGGTGAACAAGTGTCTGAAGACAAATGCTCAGTCGCCGTTATGCCTTAGGACAGATTACGGAACCGCAAGTGGGAGCCCACGCAAGTTTCGCGATCAAAAGATCTTGAAACTATAATCAATCACTTACACATACACACTCACACACACATAGAGTTTGTTAGATTAGATTATTCTCTGGATACCCTGGTACAATTCCCCAAAACTTTTTCCCTACTTCTCACCAAGTAGAGTGCCGGCCCGTCCTGGGGTCGGCGCTGTGAATTTCACCTAGACTTGGAGTCTTCCTTCCCTTCTTCGAGCCCCAAAGTCGGGCACCAGATGTCACGTCCTGCGTGGCAAGGGCAAATGGGACACGAGAGGGGCGACGCAGATTGAATAAAGAGACAGAGACAGAAGTAAGATTTAAGTGCAAGACCAAGGAACTCAGCCTTCAGAGAGTTAGACTGAGCCACCGAATCGGGTCGATGCATGGTTTTTATTGATAATTTTTAAGGAAGTAAACTGCTATGTTGTGAGTCATTAATCGTGTCATCTTGTGTGCCTTAAGGCCTTTACCATTGACCTTTTCCCCATTTTACTACAGCAAATGCTATGCCTTCATACTCCACCACATTGCCCCAGGACATAATTACCTGTCCTACCAGGGGAGACAACTGATATAATTCCATCAGGTCCCAGTCAAACTGGAGACGCCCCCTCAGAGAGCTTTACAGATATCATTCCATCCAGCCTCAGTTTTCCGAGGCACTCTCCCGACTAATGGGTCAGAGGCTAATGCAGAGGGGGTGGTCTAAGAATCGGCTGTAAGGCAACAGATTTCCTTCTCTCTGCTTACATTCCCCATCTGTTCTTATGTTCTGACACTTTATGCTTAGGGCCCTTAGTATATTAGTCAAAGCTGTTTTCAGTTCCCAGTCTGATAACTCCAACATCCCCTCCATGTCTGGTTCTGATGTTTGCTCCGTCTCTTCAAATTGTGTTTTTGCCTTTTAGTGTGCCTTGTAATTTCTTTCTGACAGCCAGACATGGTGTTCTGGGTAAAAGGACCTAGTACTGTGCCGACCTTTAGTAATGTGGTAGTGAGGTGTGGGCGGAGCGGAAGCCTTTTATCATCATGATTATGGCTCAGTTATTAGTGAACCTGTGTCTCTGGACTGTGAACTTCACAAGTGTTTCTCAGTTTTCTCTCTCCCCTCAAGTGGGACAGGATAACCTGAGCAGTCTGGAATGGTTATTCCGTCCTCCAGGTCATTTGACTCTGTGAATACAGAGTTTCCCCCAAAGGCAGGCCAGGTTACGACAGAGTGCTCTGAGGGGTTTCAGAATGGCTCCTTTCCCCTTCCCCTCTTGGAAGCCAGAGGGGAATTTTCCAAGATATTTTCTGTGAGAACCTCATTGAGTTGCTGAAGGTAAATCTCACAATATTGCGGAGAACTCCCTATGACTGGGTCCCCCTGGAGGTTTGAACTCTCAGACTTGCCTCACTGAGCCTCCAGCAATGCATCAATCCCAATTCAGGTTTGTTCTGCCCAGACAGTGGTTTCCCCAGCAGTTCCTGCTCCAGTCTCTGCTCCAGTGAGCCTCGATCTCTGTATCTGCCTGCCTGTCTCTTCAATCTTGGAGGCAGTGGTTTGCCCTGTATCCTCACCTCTCTTATGAATCCAAGAAGAGTTGCTTTTTCAGCCTGTTCAGCTTTTTACTTGCTGTTAGGACATTAGAAAGAGGAGTGGTGACCCAGGGTCCTTACATGCAGAACTGAAGCTAATGGTATTGATTTTGCAATTGAATTTTTAAATAATTTTTCCCTTGAAATTTGACAAATTCAATTCTTCTGCATTTTGAACTTCATGTGCTGTTTTGTTTTTTGGGGTTTTTTTTTGTGATATTCTCTTTATACTAGTTTCTAAACAAGTTTTGATGGCAGTGGCTAAATTTTTCTGTACATAGTAAAGACTATCTCCTGCCTTAGATCAGTGTATGCCAGAATTTATTGTATGGCCCACCCACATTTAAATGTGCTGAGAGTGCTTGTAGAAAAGACGCATTCCTGAGCCTCCTCTTATAGCTACTGAGTCAGAATCTTGGAGGAAGGATGGGGCTAGGAATCAACATTTTGAACAAATGCCTCAGATTATGTTATGCACAAAACAATGAGAACTGTCTTGGGTTTTGCTACCACCTAGTGATAGAAACTGTCAGCCAGGTGCTTAGAGAAAACACTCATCAATCAGGAAAACCTGGAATGAATGTCAAGCAGTCATCAAAGAAAGAACAGTCATTATGCCCTGACAGGGAGAAGCTATTTGACAGAATCACCAAATAATAAATACATAAAATTCGTTAGAAATATCCTACAGAACAGAGCACATAAAGAAAAATTAAAACTACCCATCATCAGCTTTTCTTTAAAACCAAATGAGTT
>NW_017731740.1:1873930-1874640 GCF_001890085.2 Hipposideros armiger | reverse complement strand
ATATTTCATAGTTTTCAGCATACAGGTCTTATACTTCTTTTTCAAAATTTATTCCTATATGTTCTAGTCTTTTTGGTGCTATTATACATGAAATTATTTTCCTAATTTCATTTTTGGATTATTCATTGCTAGTGTGTAGAAATGCGACTGATTTTTGTATATTGATCTTGTAGCCTACAACCTTGCTGAACTCATTTATTAGCATTAATAATTTTTTAGTGGATTCCTTTAGTGTTTTCTATATAGAAGATCCTGTTATCTACAAATAGAGATAATTTTGCTTCTTCCTTACCAACCAAGATATTTCTTTTTCTTGCCTGATTACACTGGCTAGAACTTCTAATACAATGTTAAATAAAAGTGGAGAAAGCAGACATCATTGTCTTGTTCCTAATCTTAGGGGAGAAACTTTTATTCTTTAATCATCAAGTGTGATAACAGTTAGCTGTGGGTTTTTCATAGATACTTTTACCAGGTTTAGAAACTCACTTCTATTTCTAGTTTGTTGCAATTTTTATCACGAGAGGGTTTGTGATTTTGTTAAATGCTTTTTATGTCTCAATGGAGATGATTGTATGGGATTTTTAAAACCTTCACTAATATGACATATTATTAATACATTGATTTTCAGATGTTAAACCAACCTTTGCTTCCTGGATAACTCCCACTTGATTATGGTTTATAATTTTTTATATGTTGCTGATTTGGAT
>NW_017731740.1:1870032-1871100 GCF_001890085.2 Hipposideros armiger | reverse complement strand
TACTGATGTTACTGCTGAGAAATCCATTACAATCTGATTCTTAATCTTCTGGGGTGAAACTTCTCATGTGCTTTGGTGTGAGCCTGTTTTTCATATACTTGTTCTGGACACTCTTGGACTCTTTCATTCTGCAAACTCTTGTCCCTCAGTTCTTGAAAAATGATTATGAATTTATTTAAGGATAATTAATCTCTTACCCTCAGTTTTCTCTGTTCTCTCTTTCTAGCACTACTCTTATTTTAAATTAGACGTCCTGGACCAATCCTCTAATTTTCTTAACTTTTTGTTCCTCTCCTCTCTGTTTCTCTCTCATCTCCTTTCTGATACATGTGATCACTTTTCATCTTCCTTTTTCTGGAGGGTGTCCTTTGAATGTTCCTTTTTTATAGTGTTACTTTTTTTTATGGTTGTAATGTTTCCTATGTCTCTAAGGATATTAATGCTAGTTCTTTGGAAGTCTCTTGTGTCTACTCTGCTTCCCCGGCATATTCTAATTTCAGTAAGTTGTTTTTTCATTTTGGTTTACTTTTTTTCTGTTTCATTTTAAGGTATTCCTCAAAGGTCTGGTAATCTTGGCTGTCTGATCAGATTTAAGGGGGCATTAGAAGCTAATTGAAGCACTGTGTGCACGTGTAGGGAGATCCTACTGGGAGGTTTCCTTGGTGAACGCCATGTCAGAAACTTTAAATCTTTTCCCTCCTCCTGATCACATCCTCCAGAGGAAACTTACAGTCTCCTGTCTGGAGAGAACTTTTCTAGATACCAGGCTTCTTGAGGTGAGTAGGAGAAGACTGAGAGTCTCAGTATTCTGTGTGTAAGCACCCGTGTTTTCAGTAGGGAACCCAAGCCCCCAACTCTGATTAATGTCTCTGAATCCAAAGACCCTTTATTTTACAATTTTCTAGTCCTTCTTAAATATACCCCACCCTTATCCCCAAGTCCAGAGGTACCTGTCATCACCGACTCCTGAGCCTTTTGGGTCCCACATTGTGAATCGGGTTACGTCTCAGCTCGCTCTACTGTTGGCTTCAGGGCCAGCCTTCTTGGGCTGCCAAGTCAGTTCCCACT
>NW_017731740.1:1864960-1867117 GCF_001890085.2 Hipposideros armiger | reverse complement strand
ATACAAGCGTTATGTTTCCTTGGAGTTACACTTCCCAAGGCTGTGCAGTATTATGGTAATCTGGTAAAGCACAGCTGCTAAAGCGAAGGATTTTGGACAAAGAGACCTAAGTTGAAATATGGATCTACAAATTATTTTTTATATTACCTTGGGAAAGTTATTTATTTAACCTCTGAGTCTCATTTTTATTTGCAAAATGTGTGTTATAATTTCCATGTCATAATGTATTAAGTGAGATAATGTTTAACATGCTTGGCAGTACTGTCCTGCCCAAAACTATTATTGGTTCATATCTGCTATTATTATATTGAAATACTTTTTCTGATCTTTAAAAGGACATAGGGCACTTCCTTTTCCCCAATTGAATCTTTGTCAGAAGTCATATTCTTTGTGGTTAACAAAACCCTTTCAAAAATATAAAAGATATCCATGGATCACTATATGAGAGGCACCTTTAGCCAATTACGACTTTGGTTTGTGTCTAAATAACAAAAACATATTTGCATGACTACTTAAAACAATTACTCCAACTGTGCAGTAGCTTGTGTGATCTTAGATCTGTGCTTTTTTTATATTAGGCATAAGAGTTCAGAAATACTACTTGCTTCTAGTAAAGAAGCAAGGAGGATAAAATATTTTGTACTGTTAAATCCTTGAAAAATGCAATCCTAAAATCCTGGGTATTTGCTACATAATCTTGAGATTTGTTTAAACGCCACTGAGAAATGAAGGAGTGCTGTTTATCCTCATGAAAATTTGATGTTTCTTAGATGTCAGGCCCTTGAACGGAAAAATTCTGCAACCCCATCAGAGCTGAATGAAAAGCAAGAGCTTGTTTATAGTAACAAAAAGTTAGAGCTGCAAGTGGAAAGCATGCGATCAGAAATCAAAATGGAGCAAGCAAAAACAGAAGATGAAAAGTAAGTATGCCATGATTGAATGACTGCTTGCTAAAAGATAGAATAGTTCTTTTATATAGAATTGGAATTCAGATTTGAGAATAAATTAAAATTTTTTCCCTTTTATTTATTTGAAGTAGTAGTAGGAGACTTTTCTGAGGAGACAAAATTTAAGTTTTATTATAACAAAATTATGAAAATTATTTGTACTCTTATCTTGAGCTTTTTGGAGAAAAGTATTTTCTTTGTAAGAAAATGCTTGTAGGTGGTGGGATGGGAAAGGTAGAAGAGAAGATTTTGCTACTTGAGNAAACCAAAGGTAATATAGTGAATGCAGAGATTTTGAAAACCCCTGGTCCTTTATCTAGATTTTGAACAATGTTCTTTTTAGTGCTTCTGCAGTTGTTATTCCTCTTGAGGCCAAAGAGAAAGTAACTTTTCTTTATTCTTTAATTTTTTAGAATTTCAGATTTTGAAAAGAAAGCCAATGATTGTTCTGAGGTTGAGACCCAGACAGAGGGGAGCACAGAAAAAGAGAAAGAAGACGAGAAAGGCACAGAAACTGTGGGTACTGAGATTCTAAGACTGCTCTCACCCTCTGCCCACCCCCCTCACCCCCTGCCTCGCACCCTGATGGACATAAGAGTAGTATAGAAGCTAGAGTGTCTTGTGATGTGTTGTTGGCTTTAGAAATATATAATTTTAATGTTGAATATTTTCTATTTTTCTCATATTTCCTTGTCCTTATTTGAATTTCATTTATTGTAAATTGTAGTGAGATGTGTTCCTATCCTAGTGATTCTAGGAAATCGCTCCTCTATCTCTTTTTGATGGATTTCCTCTCCTAAATTCCTAAGTGAACAGGCCTGCTAAATGACAAAGGAATGTTGTTCACTTTATAATGAGATCATTTGAGGATATGGCTCAGAAACTGAGGTAGATGTGAGGGATCTCAGTTCTGTCCCACTGCTGGTTTGAATAAGAGAGTTGGAATGAGAAAGGTTCGTTTTACAGAGTCAGTGTTCCATGGCAACCCACTGACTGTCTTGGAGTCTGCAAACAGTCTTAAACCTAGGGAAAGTAGACAAAGCAAGAAAGTTGTAAGAGCCACAGTAGCCTACATGAAAAGCGTTTACATAAAATACTCACTTTGGCTAATTCATTTATTCAATAAATATATATTGAATGCCTACTGTATGCCATGCTCTGGACTAAGACCCCAACTTTCTAAAGAATGGAGAACATTTAAAAAACTGAG
>NW_017731740.1:1853853-1857473 GCF_001890085.2 Hipposideros armiger | reverse complement strand
AGGCCATGAAGATATTCCTCTATACTGTCTTCTAAAAGTTTTACTGTTTTGCCTTTACATTAAGATCTAGAAACCACCTGGAATTAGCTTTTCTAGATAGAGTGAGTAAGGGTAAAGATTTATATATTTTTCCTGTGTGAATATCCTATTGATTTGGTACCATTTATTAAAGAGGGCATCTTTTCTTAAGTACTCTGCTGCCTTGTCACATATTGTGTCCATGCACCTATGGGTCTATTTCTGGACTCTATACTGTTCCATTGGGCCTTCTCTATATCCTTGTTCTAGTACCATACTGTCTAGATTTATTATAAAGCATCAAAAGTTTTGAATTGTGGTAGAATAAGTCTTCCTACCTCATTGATGTTTTCAAGAGGACTTTAGGTCTTCTTTCCCTTTTTCATTTTCATATAAATTTTATAAGCCACTTGGTATTTTCCATATACACAAAAAAATCTACTGGGGCTTTGATTTTATATTGTGATGATACTATTATAAATAGCAATATTTTAAACCTTCATATTCTAAGGGTTGCTGTTATATAGAAATACTTTGTACGCAGTAAGCTTGCTCAACTCACATTTTTTTAAATTTTATTTAAGATTTTATTGAGCAATTGGAGAACGGAACAGTGTTGGGGAATTGGGGAAGGGAACATTGTGTTTTTTTCAGGACCCATCAGCTCCAAGTCGTTGTCCTTCAATCTTAGTTGTGGAGGGCACAGCTCAGCTCCAAGTCCAGTCACCACTTTCAATCTAGTTGTGGGGGAGAGCGGGAGGGGAAGGGATGCAGCCCACCATCCCATGTGGGAATCAAACCATCAACCTTGTTGTTAAGAGCATGCACTCTAACCAACTGAGCCATTCAGCTGCCCGTCAGCAGCTCATGGCCGCTCAGCTCGAGATGTTGTGTTCAATCTTAGTTGTGGGGGTGGGTGCAGCCCACCATCCCATGCAGGAGTCAAGCGGGCAACCTTGTTGTTAAGAGCACGCATTCTCACTAACTGAGCCATCCATCCACAGCTCACTGGCCCATGAGGGAATCGAACCAGCAACCCTGATGCTCAGAGCTCACACTCTAACCAACTGAGCCACATGGCCAGCCTCAACTCACATTTTAATTCTAATAATATTTCTGATTTTTTTTTTACTTTGTACATTAATCATATCATTTGAATAATGACAGGGTTGTATTTTTTTTTCCTTTTCAGTTCTTTCTACTTTTTCTTTCATTTTCTTGCCTTATTGTACTGGCTGGGACCCCAGTACAATGTTACATAACTATGGAGATGCAGGCAGTCTTGCCTCTCCCTGTCTCAGAGGCTACGCTATCAACATTTCACTATTAAGTGTGTGATGTTTGCAATAGGCTCTTTGTAGATATCACTTATCAGATTTATAAAATTTCCTTCTATCCTTGTTTGCCAAAATAGTTATTTTGAGTGGATGTTGAATTTTGTTTAAGGAATGTTTTTGCTTTATATAATGATATAATTAGATCATTATATGCTTTTTCCCTTTTACTTATGTGAATCACATTGTTTTAAAATATTAAACTTTGCATTTCTTGAATTATCCTCTGCATATATTGCCAAATTTGGTTTGCTCATATTTTGCTTAGCATTTTTGTATCTATTCTTGAGTAAGATTAGCCTAGAATTTTCCTTTTATTAATGTCCTTGTCAGGATTTGATATCAGGGTTATGCTGGCCTCATAAAAACAAGTTAAGGTACATTTCTTCTTTTATTGTTCTCTGGGAGAATCGTATACAGTTGGCTTTTTGTGACTGTTTTGGCTCATTCTGGTTACTGGTCGGTGGAGTACTGGGAGGAGATTTTATGAGTGAGAATACAACCTGCTTGAGATGTAAGATCACAAAAAAAGGAGAGAAAACCTTTTTCTTTTTAAATAACTAGAAATCTCACAGGGAGTGTTAAGATAATTAAGTATTAAAATATTTTTATTTTTGAATTATATGAATAATACTATTCATTATAATATAAGATTTTTAGACTATACAAAAATGTAGAAAGTGGAACTCTAACTCCCCCAAATTCCATATTGTTGAGTGAGTGAGTGTACAGTAAGTTTCTTCTGTTTTTGTTTGTTTTCTTAATTAAAAATGGGATTATACTATACCTTTTGTACTACAACATTTTTACTCATGATACATCTTGGATACATCTTCTTGTTATTACTCACAGCCATGTGTTATTTTTTTTAATGGTTGCACAGTGTTCCAAAGTGTGTGTTATCATGATTTACCAGTCTTCTGATAGACATCTAGGTTGCACTAACATTTTNTTTCTCATGGTGGGTGGGTTTATAGGAGAGCTGAGAGCGTGGACTTTTCTGTGAGTAGTGCATAGTGAGACTGCTGGCTGGGGCTGAGAGGGGCCGTCTGTTGCATGGAACTATTACAAGGCTAGCTTGCCTGCTGTCAGTAAACTTGAGAACTTGGACGTAGGCTACAATTTAAGTTAGTAATATGCCCAGCATGGTGTGATAATTTTAACACCATGGGTAGATATAGGAGGTAACAGATGTGCTAATTAACCCAATGGGAGGAATCCTTTCACGATGTATACGTATATCAAATCATTACAATGGACACTGTAATACCTTACAATTTCATTTATCAATTTTACTTGAATAAATCTGCAATAAATAAACAGTGACAATGGAAGCTTTGAATTAGAAGGGGTCTTTGAGTTTATATCCTTATAAAAATACTTTTTTTTCTTTTATCCATTAATAGAATATTGTTCCTCTCTAGGACCTAGTACATTTTTAATTTAAACATGTTTCTTCTTTTCCACTGACTTCACAAAGTAAGAGTAATGTGAGTGGGAAAATAGCAACATTAGCAAGTTATAACCTCAGAGATCGGAGTTTGTTATTATTTCCTTTATGTTAGTTTTTCTTTTTTTAATATTGTCTTAAATTAGGAAACTATTATTTGCAAGCCATAAGTTAAATGAGTACAACTTTTTGAGTAAGTTATCAAAGTTATTACTAATTAACAGAAAATTTAGAGACAATCATTAAAAAAAAATAAACCATCTAGTATCTTACCAAAACAGGTTGAATTTATTTCAAAACCATTTCTGGAATAAACTTCTCTTTCAGTCAGAAAAAGTGGATAAGGTAGTGCTGCAGGAACTACATGGAAAACTGGAACTGGCAGAGAAGGCCCTGGCTTCCAAACAGCTTCAAATGGATGAGATGAAGCAGACTATCGCCACGCAGGAAGAGGACCTGGAAACCATGACAGTTCTTAGGGCGCAGGTAGGCTGCATTCTGAATCGTCAGCTGAGTGAGGCCAACCCTGGTTATGATCTCAAATGGGAAAGTGATGGTGTTTAAAATGCGGGTTTTGATTTTACATTATTTCTACCAATATGTTTTTTAAAACGTTTTTATTGAAGCATATCACATGTGGAGAGTGCACTGTACTTTTGTGTGTAGATCAATGAAGTGATCCATTCTACAGTTGATAGTTGGGTTATTTCCAGTTCAGGGCATTAGGATTAGTGTTGCTCTGGCATTCTCATGCATGTCTGTTTGTTCACCTCTGCTTTCATTTCTGTTGGGTACACACCTCGGAGTGGAATTGTGGG
>NW_017731740.1:1846284-1847168 GCF_001890085.2 Hipposideros armiger | reverse complement strand
ATGGAAGCCAAGCTTGTCTGACCCTCAACTATTATACAGTTCTTCATGGAATATATTGTCGTTTAATTATGTACTACATCCTGAGTGAAATTGATTGGCACTTATTAAAAGTGCTGTGTTTATTATATGGTTTTAATATGCTGGTAATAATGTTCTGTAATTTATAATAAATCACTGTCTTAATAGTACTGAAAGGGAAGTGTTATCGTTGATGCTAGATATGAAAATAAAAACAAAACTCAAAAGATCAAAGACTGACATGGCAAGAATAAAAGTTAATAGCAATGTCAGTAAGAAGGTTCTGGGTTTAGGATGCCATCCTAAATTTCACATAAAACTGGATCTTTAATTTTTTTTAATTAAAAAAAGGGACCAGTCTAAGTCCCTTCCACATATCAACTGACTATTGAAATGGAACTACATCACAATGTTATCAGCAGCAAGGAAATAATATTAATATGTATAGATAACTATTAAATCTTGGGGAACTTTCTCTAAGTATCCTTTTTACCTCCCATCTCCCCCTGTGCTCACACCAAAGTTCTTTTACAGGAAAAAAACAGGCTAAAGTAAATATTAGAGATAGTAATTCAGGCTACAAGTAAACATAGTATTCATGGAACATATGCAGAGGTAGCAGCCTATGAACTGACATAAACATTAGCTTCGGGTATTTTTTAGCATCAACAGTGAAGCTATATTCTTTTCTGCGTATACCCACTTGAGCACCACCATGAATTTTCTGTAATCTGATTTTAAATATCGTAGGGACAGCAATATACCTCATATCTAGAGGTACCTATACAATTGTCTTGGGTCAAAAAGGGCAATCTCTTGTACCTGGATTTGTTAGAGGAAGATTTTTCTTCATCATAACTATGTAA
>NW_017731740.1:1836047-1845989 GCF_001890085.2 Hipposideros armiger | reverse complement strand
ATTTCAGAGATTATCTTAAGATTTTTTTCTTTTAGTTTCCTAACAGAGCTGCCTTAAACAAGAGCCCCTCTCAATGTATTATTTCATTATCATTGTTGTCAGCAACCATCTAAGAGTCTACTCTGGTCCAGGACACTTGGCTGAGCACAAGGGACAAAATGGGTATTAGGCATGGTCAGGGCTTTGAAAAGATGTGACTTTCAGCATGACCTTGAAGCTAAAATTTAGATACGTATGGTATAAGAATAAAAGGACAAAGGCTGAAATGAGTGTGATATGTAAATAATGAAAACTGAGTAAGCTTATTTTATAGTGAAGAGACAGGAGACAGGGGAAACCTCTTAGCCAAATGATACAGCAGCCCCAGTCTGAGTCTTGAAACCTAGACCAGGACAAAAAGAAAGGTACAAATGGATGCAACAGAGTTTAAAATGAAGAGTCAACAGTGCCTGGTTGGTGGCTGGTTGTCATCTAGAGTAGGGTTTGGCAAATTGTAGCCCACAGGCCAAATTTGACTTCTCACCTGTTTTATAAAGAAAGTTTTATTGGAACATAGTTATGCCCTTTTGTTGAAATATTGTCTATGGCTACTTTCATGCTACAATAGCAGAGTTGAGTAGTTGTGACAGAAATTATATGACCTGCAAAGACTAAAATATTTACTCTCTGGACCTTTACAGAAAAAGTTTATTGACCCCTGATCTAGAACAACGAAACCATTAAAAAGCTCCCTAAATCAGAAATCATGTCTCGTGATCAGTATTTCTGTTCAAGAGTGCTTCTAAAATTTGCTGAACACAAGCTATCTGTAATAGTCTCACATATTATTCAATTCATATAATATGTTCAAAATCAAATAACCATGTGAAATGTTACCTCTACTGTCATCCTTCAAAAACAAGTATTTGGGGGGCTGAATAAAAGTCTGGAGACCTGAGAGGAGACTAACAAACCACAACAGCTCACATTCATCCAGACATGTCCGATCAAGTAGTTGCCCCAGGAATCAAAAGTCATTTCCGGCATTGGTCACAGTTTGCACATGTGAGACCCACCTAGAGTCAAGGCTTAATTCAAGCGTTCTTTGATTTAGACTTGAATCTCGGTCCAACTCCAAAATTGGGGGAAATTACAGGACCCATTCTTCAACTCTTTCTCTTCACTTCCTTTGCCCGGATAACCCTTATTCATTCTTAAGCCTACTCTCAAGTGCAATGGGTCTCAACCAGGGAGGCTGTCTGCACAGAGCAGTCTGAGCCAGGTGTCTTTCTCTGTCCTGTCACTACACCACCTTGTGTAAGACACAGCCGTGCACTTCCCCTCATGCACTGCGCTGTCACTTCTCTTGTTGGACACCCGGGTCCATCATGTCTATCCTTCTTTTCCATCTCACAGGGTGCTCAAAAGTATCTGCTGAATGAATGTAATTGTCTCTGCATCTGAGCAGGTACATACTGTTCTAGGATCCCACCTCTCCATGCTGTCTCTGCTCATCATTTCCCCCACATTCTCTCCTTCTCTTTAGCTTACATCCTCATCTATCTCTTACCTTCTTTCAAGTGTTCTAATTTCTACTAGAACATGTATTTCCCTGTGTCTAGAAGTGACACCACATATTTTCACATACCTAGAACCTGAAATAGAGCCCAAATCCTAAAATGATAAGGAAGGGGGTACTATTTTTGGAGACATTCTCTCTGTGTGTGGATTATGTAAGTTAAAGACAAAAATAACCTGGATTCACTTCCCACTAGGTATTGATTATAAAGTTTAACTGATGTTAAAATTAACCATCTGTTATTAAAATTAATCAAACAAAACTGTTTACAACATGGAAGGAATGGAGTAACATTTCATTTAATGCTTGTTCCCAGGAGCTGATGATAGGGACTGGCGGCAACAGCAACAACAGAACATGCCGATTCATTCTTGCCCCAAATGTGGAGAACTTCTGCCTGACATAGATACATTACAGATTCATGTCATGGACTGCATCATTTAAGTGTTGACATTTCACCTCCCCCAAACTGTTGGTCAATGTCGGATTTTTTTCCTTCAAGAGTTGTACTTTTGTGTTATTTGTTTTTACTTAAATATTTTGGCTCATTATGTTTGTTTTAGGAGACAGAAAGTTGGTATGTTCCACGTAGGACGGTTTTTGTGAATTTCCATAAACTCGCACAATAGAATCCTTAACATACCACTCTTTTGATAATAGAGTAATTTTTTTTAAATGTTCACTTTACGTAAGCACTGACTGTTCATGCAGTTTATGAGCATGTGACATCATGGGACAGAGTAAATGTAATTAAATGGAAGATTCCTCACTAATAAACTTTAAGAATCTTTTAAGGAGGCAGGAAAAATGAAGTGGTCACAAATTTCATCAAGAAAAATGTCTTTGAAATATTTCTGAAATAAATTATATTGTTATTTTCCTTCGTTCATTTAAGACAAATGTGTTTGGGGCTGTGTGCATATGTGTATGTTGTAGTTTTACTGCAGCCACGGTAATTGTACTAAAGTTAGGAATGATATGGCTCTTTTCATGTGAGCACTGTGAGCTTTTACTTGATCATCAGGACAAAGGAAAAAAATGTGGCATACATGAAGTAGATAAATCAGGTTCACTGGATTTGACATAACCATTCAGAGTACAAAAAAGTTATCTTTGTTCTTTCATTGTGCTGTAGGTATGTGAGCTTGTACAATAGAGAGTTTATTCATTTCTAAAAAGTACAGTTGTTTATTTTCTTCCTGGATTAGGCTATATATTCATGATCACAAAAACCATTATTGCAAAATAAAATTTTGCTTATGAATCTTTCACACTGTTCATATGTGACTGGCTAATTTCATAGGATGCATTTCTGGATTCAGCTTCATATAAGTTTATTACTTAATTAAGATTTGTTTTGTTAATTCTATGACTGTGAGCAAATCCCTTTACTAGAGACCAGTATGTGCTGTTTAAATTACAAATTGTTCTTTCCAAGGAGGTGAAAAGATAGGATATGCCATTTTTTATAAACCTATAGTTTACTGAGATTAGCTAATACTGGATCAGCCATAAAAATAAACAATAACCTTATGTATCTAGATCCTAAAACATTTAAGAGGAAATTAAAATATCTCCTCTGGGGGGGCCAGCCGAGTGGCTCAGTTGGTTAAGAGCTTGCTCAAGAGTGTAAGCTCTGGGCAACAGCTGTTCGAGTCCCAGCCTGAGTTAAGCTGCCGCTGAGCTGCCAAGAGGTGGCAGGATGGCTCAGCTAAAAAAAAAAAAAAAATCTCCTGTTTGGCTTTGTCATAAGAACTCTCCTAGACAAACTTGTTTTAATACACACATGGAATCAAACAGGAATAAAATATAGCTTCATGCCAAGAAAACACATGGTACAAATTCAAAGATTCCCCGACTTCCCCACAGGGAGAATGTTTGTTTAAGGCATTTCTAACATTAACTGTGGAAATTTTAATTTAAATTTCCTGTTCATGGCTTCTTGTTTAATTTTTTTCCCCTTACTATTCTGTACTGGACAAAATAGATTTCTATACTATCCTAAATGGAAAAGCAAACCAAATGGTTTTACATTTAAGTTTTGGGGAATATTCTTTTACTTTGTTCAAGTAAAAATACTAAGCTGGTCACAATTCTGATATCCAGGAACCCTCAGTATACTTGGAGATTAAACAACACACTTGTAAATAGTGCGCGACTTAAAGAAGAAGTCTCAAGAGATAATATAACATCAAAATTTTGGGGATGAATCAAAAGCACTGCTTAGCAAGAAACCTATAGCACTGAATGCATACATAGAAAAGAACTTAGATCTAAAATCAGTAATCTAAGCTTCCACTTTAAGAAACTAGGAAAAGAATGGCACATTAAATACAAAATAATAAGAAAAGAAATAATAAAAATTAGAGAAGTCATTAAATTGAAACCAGGAAATCAATAAAGAAAATCAGTAAAAATGGGCAAAAGATAACAGGTACCTCACCATAAAAAATATACAGATGGCAAATAAGCATGGGAAAAAATGCTCAACATCATGTCATTAGGGAATTGCAAATTAAAATGAGATACCACCATGTACTTATTAAACGGCTAAACTCTAAAACAATAACACCAAATGCTGGCAAGGATATGGAACAACAGGGACTCTATTGCTGGTGGAAATGCAAAATAGTACTTTGGAAGACAGTTTGGCAGTTTCTTGCAAAACTAAGCATGCAATTCTTGGCATTTACTCAAATGCATTGAAAATTAATGTCCACACAAAACCTGCACATAAATGTTTATAATAGCTTTATTCATAATTGCCAAAATTTGGAAGCAACCAAGATGCCCTTCAATAGGTAAATGGATAAACAAACTGGTACATTCAAACAATGGAATATTATTCAATGCTAAAAAGGAATGAGCTATCAAACCACAAAAATACATGGAGGAACCTTAAATGCATATTGGTAAGTGAAAAAAGCTAATCTGAAAAGGCTACATACTGTATGATTCCAACTATATGACATTCAGGAAAAGGCAAAACTATGGATATAATAAAAGGATCAGTGATTGCCAGGAGTTTGAGGGGAAGGAGGGAAGAATAGGTAAGAGCACAGAGAATTTTTAGGACAGTGAAACTATTCTGCATGATACTGTTATGGTGGATACATCTGTCAAAACCCATTGAATGTATAACATAAAGAGTGAACCCTAATGTAAACTATGGACTTTAGTTAATAACAGTGTATCAATATTGGCTCATCAATTGTAACAAATGTCCCATACTAATGCAAGATATTATAATACGGGAAATTGTGTGTAGAAGGGGCTATATGAGAACTCTGTGTTCTTTAACTGAATTTTTCTGTAATCCTACAACTGCTCTAAAAAATAAAGTATTATTTTCTAAAAAATGAGAAAAATAACTGAACTATATTATTTAATATGAAGACACATAAAATGCATTGTGTGCACCATATTCTTGTGAAGATTGGCTAACAATTCCATTTGACCCATCATGAAAGTGCTAACTTGGAATTGACTTTTAATGAAATATCAAATTTATTATGCCATTATTAATTCAAAAGAGGAAAGCTGATATAACAGCTAGTTGCAGCTTTTAAGTGAAAGAGGAATCAAGTATATGAACCAATATTCAAATATTTTAGTGCAACAACAAAAGGTACCCAAATTGCTTCGCTATGGAAGGCAAATAAGAAGTAGAGATAATTTAACAATCTTCTTGGACACCCTTTGACTTACACAGTTTGTCCTTTATTTATTGAAATATTATGTACTCTTGCTATGAAAATTTAGTCATTGCTGAGTAATTTAAGTATTTTTTTCTAGCTAAGTAATTACAAAGATGTGAAGTAGAATACAAAAAGTATTGATTCAGGAACTCTGAATTAGCTGACAGGTTTATGTAGCAATTTTGTTCTTTAAATGTAGTATGGAGCCATGATCACGGGTAGTTATTTCACATATATAAAATATATATTGTAGTTATTAACCCAGCAAAACCAAGAAGGAATGTGTTGAACATTCTCAGTGAATTCATTGAAACCACCAACACTAGCGTTTCTTATTGGCTTTCCTTCGGAAAACACCAGTTGAGGTAACTAGATGGAGGAACATAATTGCTGTTTCGACCTTTAGATTGGTTTAAAATAGACATTTATTTGGGCAGCAAAGATAATATTCTATTATGAAAATCAAGGAGCTTGGGTTTTCCTCTTAGAAGGGCCATTGATCTCTAAGTAGAGGGTTGCCTCTGAGCGAGGATAACATTTTTCTTAGTACAGGGTCCTTGTCCAGTAGTTGAAAAAATTGCAAGTTTGGGATAAGGCTCTAGAGCAGCGGTTCTCAACCTGTGTGTGGGTCATGACCCCTTTGGGGGTCGAACGACCCTTTCACAGGGGTCCACGGGTACTCGTATGTGGGCGTATCTGCATGTGGGCCTGGAGACAGATAGAGGAGTGTTGTCTCGGTTCCTAAGACCATCAAAAATATGTGTTTTCCAATGGTCTTAAGGTGACCCCTGTGAAAGGTCGAAAACGGCTGCTCTAGAGAGTTCTGCACCATAGAGCATGGAAGGTGTAAAGCCAGATGTAAACAGATGTCTACAGTGTGTGTGGAGTGGGGTGGGTGGAGGGAGCTGTGGAAACCCACTATTTCCCCTAGTAGGTCTGGTTTTCTGATGTTGAATAGCATTGCTTCCTGCTGGGGCTAAGGGGTGGAAGAATTGACTTAGGCATCTGGGGCATTAACCAGGTAAATATACTCAAATATTCTGCTTTTACAGCCTTTTCTTCAGAGAACTCAACTGCATTCGCTAAACCTACACTTGAATCCCTGATACGTCCCCATCTTCAATCACAATTCTAAAGGTACCTGCTGAAATCTCCCTCAGCCTGAACTCATCATCTCTCCTCTGTCCAAAACAAGCTCCTCCTTTAGACTTCTAATCCATTTCTGTAATTCTGCCAGTCTCCCAGGTATTGCCAACCTGGCCATTGTCTTCTCCTTTTCCTGCCAAAGATAACTTTTCTTTGGGCAGTTACCAAAGCAGATAGGTTTTCCTTCATAATATATTCCCCCATTTGTCCCTTCCCTTCAACTCTTACAGTCTGGGACTATCGTAATTTTCTACTGAGCTTCTCTGCCTCCAGTTTATGATATATTCAGTTCCTGAGCACCTATCTGTGTTAGCTTAAGCAATGCCTTATAAAGTAGTAAGGATATAAGTTACACACATTTAATGCTTACGTGTGCTGGGCTCACTATGAATATTTTCAAGTGTTTCTCATCAATCCTCACAATGCTTTATGAAGTAACTATTACTGTCCATTTTTCAGGTAAGTTGAGGCACTGAGAGGTTAGGCAAGTTACTTACCAAAGGCTGCAGTTACTATGTGGCAGTTAAAAATCGTGCAGTCTTAATTAACTCCAGAGTCTAAGCACTTGGCGACGCCTTTCCTCTATACACCTGCCTTCCTCTCCCAGCTGTTCAAACACGGTCTCTTCACTGCTTACAGAAGTTCTTGCCCTCGAATCCATCGTCTTCCACACAATTCGTTTTACCTACTTATTTTTATGTTTCCACCTCGTCTCCTGTTATCTCCTCTCCAGCAAAACTGGCGCTCTTAGTAGTTACCTTATATTATGCATATGTCATAGCTCCCAAATTAGACAGTAAATTCCTAAAATATAGACCAAGTCTTTGTTCAACATGTTATACCTAAGGTAAAAGAAAATAAGGCTCAGGATTGGATTACATAGTCCCGGAGAGTGTTAGGAATTGAGTTCTGACCTCGTGTAAAAAATACCACACAGAAATACTTACACTTCGCGGCGCTGGAGGGCACCAGTACACTTTTATTTTACCTAAAGGAGCCTAAAGATTCGCCGACCGGAAGTTCCCTTGCCCCAACAAACAGGGCGCCCAGTCACGTGAACCAATCAGGTTGCTCTACTCAAGGAGCGTATTGCGCCTTCTCCCACAGGTCGATTCCGCTCTTAAGCTCTGACGTAGCCAATCAGCGCGACGCCAAGCCGGCGTGCGTCTGACGTCAGAGGTGAGGTGGAGTCAAGTTGGAATTTTGGCGCGTCTGGTTGAAGAAATCGAAGGGGTGCTGAGCCGGGTAAGACGTGGGGTCTGGGTGCGTGGGTGGCCCTTGGGCGGCTGGGGAGAGGTTAGAGAGCGAGAGGCGCGGAATCCGCGGGCGCTCCGGTGGGCGAGACGGGAAGCGGGGGTTTCCTCGGGCGAGCGCCAGGCTATTGCAGCCGGAGGGTCCGAGGGCTAAGGAGTTGCAGGGCGCTTCTGAAATTCATCGTGAGGTACCGTTTACTCTATTTAAGGGACCTCTTTTTTGTTTTCTTTTTGAAAGTAACATTTTAAAACGCTTGTCAAATGCATGCCCTTAGGACTTCTTTTATTCATTCATTTTTTTTATAAGTCATGATTTACTACTAATTATTGAATACGTGCGATGTACGAGCCTCCAAACACACAGTACTTCTGCCCTCCCGGTGAAGCTTGCAATCTAAAGAGGATAACAGATAACAAGCAAGTACGGGATAGCGGAATGAAAAGGGTGAGATGAGAGGGTGTCCGTGGGGGCCTAGCCAGATAGAGAGGGTGGTCTGGAAAGGCTTAGAAAAACGGACAGTTAGGCGGAGACTGAAGGATGAGAAGGAGCTAGGGAAGAACTTTCAAAAGAGCCTGAGGTCTGAGAGCACTTCGTGTGTCCAGGAAGTTGAATGCAGGCGGCTCGTCTTGGCGGAACATATTTGGAGCGTGGTTAGAGTCTAGTGGAGTGGATGCACAGAAAAGATGAGGAAGTAGAAGTAGGCAAGAGAGTATCCATTGCCTCATAGGCTTTGAAACGTTTGTTCTAAGAGCAATGGAAAATCATTAAAGAATTTTTATTAAATGAAAACGATGATCAGATGTATGTTCCTAAAAGATTACTAGGGAAAGAAAAGATTGCTGTGGCAGTTGTATGGAGAATACATTACAGAGAGCCAACGAGACCAATACAGGAAGTAAATGCAGTAGTCCGATTGAAAGATTGATGGTGGCCTGGACTAGGTAGGCTTTTGGTGGTAAAGTTGGGGAGAAGTGGAAGATTTGAATAATAATATGGAGATGGAACTCATAGCACTTGTTGGTTGGCCCTAGATGTGAGGATGAGGAAAGTGCATGGGTTTGTTTGGGCAGAAAGGGTGGTTGGTTATAGAAATAAACAAGACAGTTTCCTCCTTAATCCTCAAGGAACTTACAATCCAGCAGATTCCCCGATAGCACAGTAATACTTTTCATCGTTTGTCTCATCCATGTGGTCTAGTATCACACAAACCCCGTACCTCACCCAAGTTTCTATAACCATAGTTCGAAGACAAGAAAAGGGGGACTGCTTCCATACTAGCAGGGAAATGGTATTGGCAGTGGGGGTGAGAAATGGTCAGGTTCTGGATAAATTCTACAGTTAGCGCCCCTAGGATTTGTAGGATTCTGGATTTGTTGGATAAGCAACGTGAGAGTGAGAGCATCAAGGGTGACTTTTCTAATGGTGATTTCACACAGCTGAGATTCTGCATTATTGCTGTCTCCTGGGCTCCTGATCCTCCTCCAAAGTTCTTTGTCACCACTGCTCCCTAGACAGCATGGATGGTAAGTCCTGGCACTTTTCTCAGTTTTTCGTTTTTCTTTTTTTTTTTTTTAAGATTTTATTGGGGAATTGGGCGGGTAACAGCATTGGGGAATCGGGGAAGGGGAACAGACAGGTAGACAAATTGCTGGGGTTTTTTATTCTTCAGTCTAGTTGTGGAGGATGTCGCTTCACTGGCCCATGTTGGTATGATCATTGTGCTCTTCCCGGGTGAGGCAATCGGTCGCCGGTTGTTGGTCAACCACTCACAGCAGTTCCTGGTAGCTCCCACCAGCTACCAGCCGCTCACTCTAGTTTTTCTTTGTTTTTGAAAACCACCTTTTTGTGCATGGATTTGTTATTTATTCTATTTGCAAAATAGTGAAAATAGCTACTACCCCGTTCTCAAGTATTGTCTGAGGTTCACTTTAGTCACTAAATGCTACTTGTTTTATTTCTTTTTTTTTTTAAACTTTATTGGGGAACTGTGTTTTTCCAGGATACATCAGCTTCAAGTCAAGCCATTGTGTTCAGTCTAGTTGTGGAGGGCACAGCTGAGCTCCAAATCAAGTCATTGTTTCCAATCTATATAGTTATGGAGTGCACAGCTCACTGGCTCATGTGGGAATCAAACTGGTAACCTTGGTGTTATGAGCACCACTCTCTAACCACCGGAGCTACCAGCCGCCCTAAATGCTACTTGTTTTAATCAGGTGGGATTTGAGACTCCTGGCAGCAGTGATTGTTGTTCATAATAATGATAGTTGACATGTACTTACAATGTGC
>NW_017731740.1:1831587-1832686 GCF_001890085.2 Hipposideros armiger | reverse complement strand
AAGCATTCAAACTAATCATTATACAACCTCTGAATTAAGGCTTTAGACCCTTTCATCAGATTCTGGGCCTTGGTTTGGCTATTAGTTCTTTTCTGTCTGGTAAGAAATGTGCAGAGCGGTGGAAAGGGTAGGATATTGGTTTCCTGATCTAGAGCTCCCCATTCTAACCCAGGCTCTCTTGTTCTTTTTCACCACGTGATCCTGACCAGGCCCCTACCCTGTATGGATTTCAGTCCCTATCTTTCCAATGAGGGAAGTGATCAAATATCCTTAACATTTTCGCTTTAACACCTCTGATTTCATAAAGGAATAATGCCGAAGTAGGAAAAAAAATGAGCAAAGAAAATAGACAAATCAAGACAGAAGAAATCCAACTAGCTAATAAACATAAACAGTTCTTTACCTCATTAATAATCCTGGAAGTGCAAATGAAAACAGTGAGCTGCCTTTTTAAATCATCCATCAGAATGGCAAAAAATCAGGTGACCTATCAGACATTGGTGAGGTGGTAGGGAGAAATGGTACTTGGGTGCAATGCTAGTGAGAGTACAACCACTTTGAGCACCATTTGGCAGTGTTTAGTAAAGTTAAAAAATGTGTGTACCTGACAATCCAGGTATTCCACTTTTGAAATGTATTCCCAAGAAACTCTCACACATGTGCAAGAAGGTATGTACATGATCGCAGCATAGTTTATAGTGTGGAAAAATTAGAAATAGCCCACATGTCCTTTATTGTAAAATGGATTAGTAAAATGTGATACAGTCTTACCATGGACTATACTGTACAGCAATTGAAAGAAACTGAAGTATATGTTTTGATTTGGCTCAAGCTTAAAATTTGGATCAATCAATGCCATGTTGAATGAAAACAGGGTACAGAGTAATACATACAGTGGGAAATAATTTATATAACTACTTTTTAAACCACCCAATACTATGTATTGATTATGAATACCTATATATGTACACTGAAAGTATGAAAAGTAGACTAGAATAATATACCAAAATTATGATAGTGATTGCAGTGGGATCTGGAGGCTGTGGTAAGGAGTCAAGATAAGGTTTGGCATAAGTTAGAAAACAAGGGGGTAGGGTTT
>NW_017731740.1:1825697-1828528 GCF_001890085.2 Hipposideros armiger | reverse complement strand
ACATTTGGTTATTGTATGGTATTGATGAAGAAAGCAACAATTCCACAAAAATCAATGTAGTTAACACTGTGGTTCTATTTGCTCTTAATTTTTTATGTTCATTTCCTAGCGCCCAAAAGCTCACCTTTGAGGATGACAAGTGCACCTTCGCAGCCACTCCAAGCAACTCCTGGGAACAAGCCTGCTGGGGTGACTAGAGATCAGGGTGCAGGGGCCCCCAGAAGTTCTGGGGAAGCAGCTCAGCCGGTCTCCGTGGAAGCCTTCTCCGGCCTGAGGCTAAGGTCAGTACCTGTGACAGCTCCTCATCTGCCCACACGCCCCACCAGATGTTCCCTATCCCTCCTTCCCAAGGGCTGAGCCTTCTCAACATACCATGTTTGTATAGCAGAGCCACAGAACACCAGCAGCTCGGGAACTTGACATAACTTGGCAGTCAGCACTGGGTATGACTCAGTATGTTTGCATATGAAATGTTTAAGGAAGAGTTTTTCTTGTTTATACAGAAAGATACATATAAAAGGAAATGGACAGATAGTATATTTAATCAGAAACTGACAGAAACAGTGATAGAGACTGTTTTTGAATACACAAAGGTATGTAAAGTTTAACCAGGATAATAATATCTTGTAATTGATATTAAGAAAAACAACTATGCTCTTTTTCTTCCTAATAGCTTTTAAGACAAATTTATATTCTTTGCATGTGTTACGTGGAAAAATTAAGATACTCAGTTAAAATAGGAATGAATCCCAGGATGAAATCAGTGGAAAGACAGGACTTTTAACTGTGCTCTGTACCACTGCCCCATTGTATCTCCCTCATTGGTTCTCCTGAAGCCCAGGGCAGAGCAGTAATCTTTACTCTGAGACTGGGTTGTTTTTAGTACAGTCTGTCTAAGTAGCCAAGTGCAAAACACCTAACCCTTGTCAATCTAAACTAAAACTGCCAAGCTCTTGAACTGTATATGATTAAGAAGGGGGAGAGCAAGTGGCTGCCATCTGACAGTATGGTACTATAGACACAGTAATACAGCCGTATATTTGAAGACTCGGTACTCTTCAAAGTCAAAAAAAAAATTTGGTGTCTTCATTACATTTGAGACAGAGTCTGAGGGATGGAATACGGTAAAAGCTCACTGAGGGGCTTCAGGGTTCTTTTTCTTCAAGGTAAACATGCCCTTCCTAAGATAATACTGTCTGCCCCAACCAGCTCCACTGAAACTCCCTGTGGGTAATGAGAGGCGTTTACGATGTAAGTGCCTAGTGGAGGAAGATGAATTGTCTCTGCTGACTGCACTGCTGGAGGAGAACGAGTCAGCCTTGAATTGTTATCCGGAAGAGAGCCAACCCTCAACCCACGTTTACTGTTGTAAACCTGACACATATGATGAGCTCTTCGATGCTGATGGTGACGGTGAATCTTACACAGAGGAGGCTGATGATGGAGAAGTGGAAACTCCTGAAGACCAAAAGGAAAACCTGGCCACTCTTTTTGGAGATATGGAGGACTTAACAGATGAGGAAGACATTCCTCCATTGCAGTCAACTAAAAACAGAGCATACCTGGTAATTGGTAAGATGGGAGTCACTAGAATGAGTTTGTATGCTAAGAGAAATGCTCCAGAAAATAGAACATTTGTGATGTGGGGGAGAGAGAGTGAGCTGGTGATTGTAGGCTGAAGTCCTTGAGAAGCTGAGAGGAATGGGATCTAGTTAATAAATGGAGAAAATTGGCCATAAATAGGACCAGATACTTCATTGTCATAGGAGGAAAAGCAGAGAATATATGTTCAGATTTGGTAGTGAAAAATGATGAAGCCCAATTGCTTCCCTTTTTTTTCTTTTGGTAAAATGTGAAACAAGATCATCAGCTAAGAGTAAAGAGGGAGGAGAGGCTTCAGAGGTTTGAGGAGAGACTGTGAAGTGGTTAGAAATAGGTGAGCAAATGTATTAGAGAAGTGTGGGGATTTTAAAGCACTATCGAATGCCTGTTCTCACCGGTATATATTTAAAGTTAAACCAGTCAATATGGTGGTCTTTCTCCAGGAGAGTTCACCACTTTGGTTTCAGGCATGGAGGTGGTGGCCTATTAGATTTAATCAGGGTTAAGATTTTGTCAAGATCAACATTCATAAAAATTTGGAAATTATATAAAGACAGAAGTTTATAGAAAATACAGTGAATCATGAATGATAAAATTGGCTATAAGATGAATATAGAAGAAATAATACATTCGGATAAGACACCGATTGCAGCCAGCACTTTATTAGCTTATCACAGACCTTTAAAACTGAATTAGACCTGAGGGATAATTTTTGTATCACTTTGTATATATTTTTTATTTGTTTTGTATTTATTTAATAACAACACATGCCACTACAAAAATTTTTTGTCAAGGAACATGAGAGCATGAGAGAGAAGCAGAGGAGTGAAAAGTTATGAGAAGGCAGTGATTACAATGATAGAACATGGTTCCAAAGTAAGGACATGAGGGATGGAGGATGAGGGTGGTAAAAATGTTGTGTGAGGACTGATGGATTGGACTTCTTACTAAAGTGGTAAAAAGGCTGCGTAGGAGGACTAGAGGGAGTGGGCTTAAAGGATGGGAGTGGGGATCAGAGTGGGATGCTCGAAATCAAGATCAAGTAGGTTGTGTCTTTGCTGTGGTGACAAAGAATGACCTTGGGAGCAGGTGTCTAAGATGGGAGGAGGACAAGATCATTGAAGGTGAGGAGGTCAAGAGACTGAGAGACCAAGATCTGAGAATGGTGACAGCGGTAGAGATGGAGGGGAGCACGGAGGCACCCAAAGAGAAGTCAACAGACGATAGCA
>NW_017731740.1:1821742-1822957 GCF_001890085.2 Hipposideros armiger | reverse complement strand
ACCAGATGAAGACCACCGGTCTGACAGTTTTCATCAAGATAGCTGCTGAGTCAAGGGTGGAGATAAATGACTTTGCAAAAACAAATTGTCTGAGTTAGTAGATCATGCCTTTAAGGCAAGCATTCCAGCCTACAAAGATCCCTTATATCAGTGACAGCCCCCTACAGCTGACCCTTCACAGAATGACTGTATATCATGCTTATACAGAAAAATATCACTTTGGGATTTATATGCATATGGAGCCAGAGATAAGACTATAAAGCTACTTACTGCACATTCTCTTTGAGTGGGAGACCATTCCTGAACAGAAGGTTGGGAGAGTGCCTTTTTCTTCTTCCTGGCATCTTCTCTTATGTATTTTTAAATTATAATAAAATTCAGTAGTTGGTAGTATCTTTTAATACAGGAGCAGGCATTAGGCATTTGTTGTATTAATTCTGATATTCCACTTGTGAAATAAGTATAATAATTTCTTGACTCTTCAAAGCTTACCTATGAATATGTGTCTGTGATATCTGTCAGTAGTACAAATTCATAACTAGCTTTGGTATTAGAAGCTTGATAACTGGAAATATAAAGTTTATTTTCCTAAGGGGACCCCTTTGAAGTGCAAAAGTTAATTCTGAGTTCTCAGTATATGATTATATTGTGGGTCTCAAGGTTTGGGGTGAGGGGTAGTCGGTGGATGCCAAAAATAATTCCAGCACTTTCATCATGTATAATATTTCCTCTGGTATGGTTCTTAAAGCAATATGTTTTTCTTCTTAGATGAATTAAAGAAATTGCAAGAACAAATGAAGTCCTTACAAGAACAGCTAAAAATGACAACAATTAATCAGCCTGCAAGTCCAGCCCGTGCACATAAATCTGGTAATCAGACTGTAATTCTAGGCATAATATGCATCTCTATTATTAAGACATTGTAACATTACTTTTGCATCCAATTCCTAGTAAAACAGCTTTTGAGCCCCTTCCTAAATTTTCTTTACTAATTCTTTTTACTTTTAATCAAGTAGATCAGTCTCCACGTCCCCCTCTAAAGGAGAAGAAAGTCCAGAGAATTCAGGAGTCGACGTGCTTTTCTGCAGAGCTTGATGTCCCTGCTCTACCAAAAACCAAGCGAGTGGCTCGGACACCAAAGGTTTCACCTACAGGTGTAGTACTGGAGACTGGTTCCTCACTGCCCTGGTTTTTTAAAAATACGTTTTGGCTCTG